>NW_027187419.1:5549793-5562030 GCF_028583685.1 Petaurus breviceps papuanus | reverse complement strand
CTTTCTTTCTTTCTTTCTTTCTTTCTTTCTTTCTTTCTTTCTTTCTTCCTTTCTTCCTTCTCTTCTTTCACAAAGTGACTAATATGGAAAATGTTTTACATTATTTATGTAAATATAATTCACATGATTGTACATGTATAACCTATATCAGATTGCTTACCATCTCAGAGAGGGGAAAAGGAGGAAGAAATAAAATTTGGAACTCAAAACTTAAACAAAAGTAATGAATATTAAAAATTATTTTAATATGTAATTGGGGAAAATAAAATATTATTTAAAAAATATTCCAGGACTATTAATAGACTACAAGATCAAAGAGTCAAAATTGTAATATGATGGCCAAAAAAGCTAATTGAATCCCAGGTTGTATTAAAAGGAGCAGTGTCCAGGACTAGAGTCAATATTCTTGCTGTACTATGCCGCAGTCAAGTCATGTCTGGGTGCCACATTTTAGGAAAGACTTTGATAAGCTAATGAACATCTAGAGGACAACCACCAGGATGGTGAAAAGCCCGAATATTGTGTCACATGGAAGCTGGTTGATTGAACTAAGGATCTTTAACTTGGGTAAGAAAAGACTTAGTAGGGATTATGATGTTGAAATAGCAAGGCACCATCAGGCAGGTCAAACCACCACCATCACCACTTCTACTGTCTCCCGTCAAACCCTGAAGGAGAAAATCCAAGACCCTGAACCCAAGAGAACTAGGAATAGTAATGCACTTGGTCAACCTCTTCCCCCCTATCTCCACCCAAGCCTTCGACTGGAGAAATAACCCTTGTTGAGATACCATTTGGCAACTACTTCTGTGGGTGCTATAGCTATTAAAGACGCAGAAATGAAAGTTCTCACAATGAGAGTCCTTGGTACTGTCAAATGGTTCTCTATCAAAAACAGATATGCTTTCATCAGTGGAAATTACATTAAAGAAGAGGTATTACTATCTTCTTTGCTGCTGTACTCTAAGGATCATGGGAATTTCCCATCTGACTTCCAGCTGAAATCTTTTATTTGTGCTCCCATTAGAATATGAGCTCCTAGAGAGCAAAAAGTGCCTTGCTTTTCTATTTGTAATCCCAGAACTTAGCACTATGGTTTCCAAATAGAAAATGTATAATAGGTGCCCTGTCATTTGAATAAGTTCATTCCTGGATCATTTCTTTCAAGTATTTGACCAGACATCATCTGCTTAGTCAGAATGATGAGCAGTAGGTAGAAGGTTTAAAAAGGCTATAACACTATTCATTTATTTAGACTTTTGATAGGAAAGTTACCAAGAGTCTCATTTTCAAATCTCCAAAACATTTATATATACTATACACATATGTATATGTATTATGTATATACCGATACATGTATATATATATTTGTGTGTATATACAGACATATGTATATAAATAAACATACACATATATGTATACACACATATACTGCCAAAGTAAGTGAACTTATACTTTCCAGGGCTGTTTACATGGAGGATGATGTTGATACATGCATCGCCAGAGCAAGCTCAGTGTTTGGGAAGCTCCAAAATGTGGGAGAGAAGAGGTATTCAGCTGCCTACCAAACTAAGGTCTATAGAGCTGCGGTGCTGACTTCATTGTTGTATGCCTGTGAAACATACATTCGCAGTCTACCAGTGTATGTAGACTACCAGTGCCATTCTGGGAAACTAAGTCGCTTCCATTTGAATTGTCTTTAGAAGATTCTGAAGATCACCTGGTAGGATAAGATACCAGACACTGAAGTCCTTTCTCAAACTGAACTGCCAAGGATTTAAATATTACTGCAGAGAGCATAGCTCTTATGGGCTGGCCATGTTGTTTGAATGGTAAATTTATGTTTTCCTAAAAGACTATTTTACAGAGAACTCACATAGGGCACGTGCTCATGTGGAGGTCAGAAGAAGGGATACAAGGATATCTTGTATATACAAAGTCCCTCTGAGGAACTTTTTTTTTTGGAAGGGCAATTGGGGTTGAGATTTGCCCAAGGTCACATGGCCAGTAAGTGTTAAGTGTCTGAGGACAGATTTGAACTTGGGTCCTCCTGACTCCAGGGCTGATGCTCTATTTACTGAGTCACCTAGCTGCACCGCCCCCCCCCCCGAAGAACTTTAGAATGTGTTATGAGACGTGGGAGACACTAGGCACAGGATCCCTCAGCATGGTGTGCCCACATCAAAGAAGGCTCTATGAGCACAATGGAATTGAAGTAGCTCAAAAGAAATGTGAGGTGTGCACATTTGGAACCATCTCCATTCCAAATGATCACATGGACTAAATAGTCCACAAATGTGCCCGACAGGTGGTAGAGCTTTCTCAGTTTGTATTGGTCAGCCACAGTTGGACACACTGTATCTTGACCACAACACAGTGATCTCATTTTGGTCCTCTTTGAGCACACAAGAACCAACCAACCACATATAAACACATACACATCTATATCTATCTACATATATTATATATATATATATCTGAGATAAGCATCAAGCACATTGCAAAACCATAGTTTTGACTATCTGATACAGAGATGAATTTAGGTTTGATGTAAGGAAAATCTTTCTAACAATTTCCATTCACGAGACTTAAGCCTAAGAACAAGATTCTCACTGTCTGTACCTGGCAACTTCCTATTTTTATTGGATCCTGCCTTAGGGCCATTTTGCCAAGGCTAAAGAACTGGGATACCTCCCCATAAGATTTCTTTTTTCCCCTACTTATTAGTACTTTATTTTTTCCAACTACCTGTACAGATAGTTTTCAACATTCACTTTATAAGATTTTGAGTTCCAGTTCCCTTCCTTCCTTCCTTTCCTCCCTCCTCCCCAAGACAGCATGCAATCCGATATAGGCTATACACATAAAATCATATTAAACATATTTCTACTTTAGTCTTGTTGTGAAAGAAAAATCAGAACAAAAGGAGAAAACTGAGAGAAAGTAAAAACAAAAAATGAGAAAATAGTAGGCTTCCACCTGTATTCAGACTCCATAGTTCTTTCTTTGGATGTGGCTAGCATTTCCCATCATGAGTCTTTTGTTATTGGGTTAGACAGTTGTATTGCTGAGAAGAGCTAAGTCTATCATTGTGTGATCATCACACAATGTTGCTATTACTATGTACAATGTTCTCTTGGTTTTTCTCATTCCACTCAGCATCATTTCATGTAAGTCTTTCCAGGTTTTTCTGACATCTACCTACTCATCATTTTTTATAGCATAAAAGTATTCCATTACACTCATATACCACAACTTGTCCAGTCATTCCCCAATTGATAGGCATCCCCTCAATTTCCACTTCTTTAACACCACAAAAAGAGTCCCCTTCCATTTTTTATAATTTCTTTGGGATACAGACCTAGTAGTGGTATTGCTGTACCACAGGGTATGTAAAGTTTTATAGCCCTTTGGACATAGTTCCAAGTTGGTCTTCAGAACAGTGCATTAGGGTTCCAATTTTTCCATATCTCCAACATTTATAATTTTCCTTTTTTGTCATATTAGCCAATTTGATAGGAGTGAGGTGGTAACTCAGAGTTGTTTTAATTTGCATTTCTCTGATCAATAGTTATTTAGAGTATTTTTTCATATGACTATAGATAGCTTTAATTTCTTCATCTGAAAACTGCCTGTTCCTATCCTTTGACCATTTATCAACTGGGGAATGGCTTTTATTCTTATAAATTTGACTCCATTCTCTATATATTTGAGAAATGAGACCTTTATCAGAAACATTGGCAGTAAAAATTGTTTCCCTTTTAATCTTGGTTCTATTGGTTTTGTTTTTGCAAAAATTTTTAAATTTAATGTAATCTAAATTATCCATTTTGCATTTCAAAATGTTCTTGATTTATTATTTGGTCCTAAATTCTTCCCTTCTCCACAGATCTGACAGGCAAACTATTCCTTGGTCTCCTAATTTGCTTATAGTATCACCCTTTATGTCTAAGTCATTGCATCCATTTTGACCTTATCTTGGCATACAGTATGAGATATTAGTCTACATCTAGATTCTGCCATACTATTTTCCAGTTTTCCCAGCAGTTTTTGTCCTCATCAGACTTTTTTAAGGTCCTTCCCCAAGGTCATCTCCAGGTATGCCCAGATCTTTTCCCACCTCCCAATTCTGTGGGGCCTTGCCCCAGGTCCATCTCCAATAGTAGGCTGCCTTACAAGCACATGACTTCTTCCATTTCCTGATGCCCAGGACCTTCTCCACATAAGGCAAAGCACTGTTGCTTCCTAACTGAACTCTCATTCCTTTGCCTCCTGTGAGATGGGCCATTTTCTGAGACTTCATAGGATACAACACTACTGCTTGACATGAGGTCAGACCTGAAGCATAATTAAATGTTTCCTTCAAGACTTCCCTTCATCCAATGATACTCTGCCCAAACTCTTTCCTCAATGTTTAGAAGTAATTCTGAACCCTTAGCTATGGATGTACCAATCCTGTTCCCCATCCCCTGCTCTTCCCATCTCAATTCTACCTCTCCCCCACTCCGGATCTGCCTACTTTTCCCACTGTGTCCTTATTGCAAGAACTCTTTCCCTGTCCTTTCATCTCCTGTCTACTCTCTATATATCTTCTATGTAGCTAGTTATCTACACATCCTCTCCTTGATTAGGATGTGAGTTCCTTGAGGGCAGGGACTGTTACTGCCTTTCTTTGTACCCCCAGTGCTTGGCACAATGCCTGGCACATAGAAAGCACTGAATAAATGCCAGTTGACTTTAAACTTGTTGACCTATATTGATCCTCCAATTCACGAAAAGTCCCTAATAATTTTCACATGAACTGTTTTCTAGTCCCACTTCCCCCACCCTCAGTTACATGATTGCTTTTTGGAATCTAAATGTTTAGCTTTATATTTATCCCTACTGAATTCCACCTTATAAGGGCAGACCCATTGTTTTTCACCTGTTGGGACTGTTTTGGACCCTGATTCTGCTAGGTATCCCCTCCATATCTGTGTCATCTGCAGAAAAGCCATGCATGTATTGTAAGGAAGTGCTGGATTTTGAAATCAGAAGTTCTGAATTCAGATTCTGGTTTTGCTACTGGCTATCTTATTACCTTGGACAAGTCTTTTCCATATCTCTAAGCCCCAGTTGACTCACCTGCATAAGGTAGAGGGAGTTAGGCTAAATGGCCTTAAAGGTTTCCTTCAGTTCTAAATTTATAATCCTAGAAATTTGAAAAGCACAGAATTTATTCCTTTGTCCACAGGAAGCCTCAGTCAAGGTTTATGTTATTCCAATTTCCTCTTCTCTTTAGTGCTACAATTCAGAATCCACTTCACCATATTGTTATCAAGCCCACATTTGTCCATCTTGTCTACAAGGATATCATGAGGGGTTTTGTCAAGTGCCTTGCTGAAACCCAAGTGCATCATATCTTTGTTATTCCCCTGATCTACCAGCCTACCTTGTAAAAAAAGAAAAAGAAGGAGATGAGGTTAGCCTGGCATGCCCTATTTTTGATGAATTCATGCTGACTCTTAGTAATCACCACTTGCCTTCCTACCTGCCTTCACACTATCCCTTTAATAATATGTCCTAGAATTTTTGCCAGGAATTGAAATCAAGCTCTCTGGCATATAGTTTGAAGATGGTTCCTCCTTTTAGAAAATTGGCATAACATATTTTTTCAGCTCTAGTTCTGTGGACCCTCTGAATCCTCCATGATTTTTCTAAGATCATTGACAGCAATCACACCCACAACTGCTTTCAGTTCCCTAGGATGTCATTTATCTGGACCTGGTAACTTGAACCCATCAAGGGCAGATTCTAGGTACTGTATTATAACTATATTACTCTCTCCTCACATCTCTTGAGTTTTATTTTCCTCTTAAGCATTTTTTCCCTCTTTTGCAGTTTGATGATTGCTATCCTTTGGTAGAGAAAAGAGATGCAAAAAGTAAAGTAGCTTTGACTATCCATCCCAAACAAAGGCGCTGTATTAGCTTTGAGATTCCTTTTACTCCCAATACAGCTTTATAAAAATTCTTTTCTTTTGTTCTCCTGGGCATTCATCACCAGCTCATTCTGAGATTTAGCACTTCTAAGATTATTTTCATAGGGCCAATCTTTCTTTTGTATTCCTCTGCAGTTATTTGTCTTGGCTTTTATTTTCTGTATGCATCTTTGAAAAAAAAAATCTTAACTTGGTCTATGAGTTTCCTGTACATTCGTGACAGTCTCTTTAAGACACACACACACACACACACATACACTTTTATCCTTCTTAGAATAAAGTGTTTGTGTTGTCATTATTTAATTCTTGGAAGTATCACTTTCTTTTTGAACCAATTTCCCTTTGAGAATTTCAGTCCTTATGATCTTTCCTTTGCTTTGTCTGAACACTGCGAAATCTGTTCTCCCTAAATATAAGGTACATATCAGATCATGTCAAACTTTTCCCAACTTATATCCCACAACTAAGGCTGAAGGGTCATTTCCTCCCAAGTTTGCCACAATTTCTATTTTAGCAACCAGTTCTGAATGATTGGTCATAGTGAGGTCCAGAACAAGCAAACCTCTGATCTTTTCTTCTGTCTCTTAAAGAATATAATTATAAGAAAGAACAAAATACATAACTAAATGAGGACTTTATCACCTGCTCAGTTTTTGGCAGAAAGAGAGATCCCATAGATGTCTGGAGAGTTCTGGAAAGTTGTCCCTTGCTACTGGTTTTATGCTTTATGCTTCTGTGAGGGTTTGTGATTTGCTTCCCAAACTCATCTCCATTTCCAGATCATTCATAGTGAACTCCCACAAACATTATTGGTTTTGCTTCTGCCTTCACTGACCTTTAGTGAAAACTTCACCATGCTTCTCCTCTCCCTCCAGCTTGTGAAATTCCTCATGACCAGAGCATCTTTTCATACTAATCTACCCCATTGTTCCTGTTATTTGATCGCTTCTTTTTGAATAAATTGTATCTTAATCAATCAAAGACAAGTACCTAAGAACCAGAAAGACCTGGGCTCAAGTCCCTAGCCTGATACATACTGACCATGGGTAACACTGGACAAATCCCTTAACCACGTAGTGCCTTCAAACAACTCTCTAAGACTCTAACATACAGAGCAGGTGACTATCTGCACTGGTAGAGAGAGCTTTCTCACTGGAAGCTCCCTAAAACAATGCTATCATAACTTTAGATCAAAATACCTGTTCAAATTAGGAGACCCATCCCATCAAGTGTCAATGATAGTTATGAGGTTGAATTTTCCTCTATGCATTAACATCTCTATTATAGCTTGTATATTTTATAAAAATGCAATTAATAGGGGAAGCTAGATAGTGCAGTGAATAGAGCACCAGCCCTGGAGTCAGGAGGACCTGAGTTCAAATCCGGGCTCAGACACTTAACACTTAACTAGCTGTGTGACCTTGGGCAAGTCACTTAACACCAACTGCCCTGCCTTCCCCCCTCCAAAACGGCACCAAAAAATGGGATTAATACTAGCACCTACTTCTCAGGGTTGTTATAAGGATCAAGTAAGATACTATTTTTAAAATTCTTTGCAAACTTTAGAAAGATATCTAGGATGTGTGTATTTTATATACACACACACACACACACATACGTATATATATTATACATACAGTAACAGGAGCAATGGAATAGATTGATATGATAAATGCTATATGCATATATGTATGTATACATTCATACACATACACACATTATGTATATAATATAGAATAATATATAATATAACATATACTATATTAGCTATTATCATTGTTATTCTTCATTTATCTGTGGAAACCTGAGACTATGAATTTTATTATTGTCCTTCCTTCTTGAATAGTGTTTCCTATGAGTTACTTGTCTTCTCTAGTAATATTTTTCTTCCAGTGCTGTACCTTGTACTCTCAGTGACATCTGGCTTGGGGAATAAGTGTGTACAGTTTTATCCCCACCCACTGTACTTTCAGTTTAAATCCCCTCTTATCCAGCCACTCAAATAGAAACACAGCACCTAACATAGGGATGGGCCCTAAGCAGTGGCTAGAATATACTCATGTATTTTAGACTAAGGTCTTTAAGCTGGGATCCTGAGTGCTGGGCACCCCCTGTTTCCCTCTACAGTCATTAAAACTCAGGCAGCCAGGCAGATCTGATCTCCCAGGAAGAGAACAGAATGATCACCCTCAGACATTCCCCACCCTCTGCCTGGGTTGCTCAGTTCTTTTCTCGGGAGCAGAGCTCAAAGCTTCAAGGAAAACAGCCTTTCTTGTTTCATCCCATCCTCTTATAAGAGGATTGAGGATCAAAACTGTGGGAAAGGGGAGATATCCTAGAGGAGGAAATAGCTTTCTTCTGGGGATACTTCTGGATTGAACCCTAGGTAGAAGACACTCATTCCTTGTGTGTGTGTGTGTGTGTGTGTATACATGTGTATGAGTGTATATAATTGGAGATTAGAGGAATCTAATCAGAGTTGATATTTCATGGATCTTGGAAATTAGGAGAAAAAATAGTTATTGCTCAAATCTGCCCAGAGTGCCTATGTCCAAAAATGCCTGCAAATGCATATGTGCACACACATATGCGTACATACATCAACACACATATTGCCTAGCTTTTTCCAATCACCCACAAAATGGCCATCACTGGGCCCAGGCTTTGAAGATATCTTTTTCCTAAGGTTCTTTCCTCATAGATACTTTCTCTCAAGGCTTCATGGCTCTACGGTGCCACTGTGCTATACAGAGGATTCTCACTGAGTGACAGGTGAGAAAGGAGATAATGGGGACCTAGAATTCCTCTTACTTTTAAAAAATTATGAGATGACCAAAAACTATACAACCAAGAAAATATAAAGACTGACCATGACTTTGTGGTGTGATTAAATTCCAGTGAGCTATAATCAAGAATTCTGAATTATAGTCCCAGCCTTGCAGCTAAAATTTGTGTGACCTTGAGGACAAGTCATTTAATTTCTCTAAGCCTCAGTTTCCTCATCTGTAAAATGAGGGAATTATTTTAGATGACATGATGGATTTTCCAGCTCTTAAATTCTGTGACTCTAACATTGAGTATATATGAACACAGAATTTAATGATGAAATTTAAAAAACATTCACAACAAAATTAATTGTACATTGAGATTTTTAAGTGGATTTTATTGAAATCTTTGTGTTTTATATTATATCCTTCTTCTCTCCCTTTTCCCTTCCAGAGAACCATCCCTTATAACAAAGAATTTTACAAAGAGGAAGAAGAGGGAAACAATCCACAAAACCAATCAACACAAAAAATCTCCCGTGAAATGTTTTTATAGCACCATTATTATTATAAGTTGATATTGTACCTAGTGCTCATCAGATTGGCAAAGTTAATCTAAAAAATGACAAATGTTGAAGGGCCAGTTGGAAAAGAGGAACATTGATGTACTATTTATGGAGTTGTGGACTAATCCAATCATTCTTAAAAGCAACTTGGAACTATGCCCCCAAAGTTACAAAACTGTGTATACCCTTTGACCTAGTAAGACCACTACTATGCCTATATTGTTGTTCTTCAGTCATTTTTCAGTCATGTCCAACTCTTTGTGACTCCATTTGGGGTTTTCTTGGCAGAGATACTGCAGAGGTTTGCCACTTGCTTCTCTAGCTCATTTTATGGATGAGGAAACTGAGGCAAACAGGGTTGAGTGACTTGCCCAGACTCACAGAGCTAGGAAGTGTCTAAGACTAGATTTGAACTCAGGAAGATGAATCTTTCTGAGTTCTCCATCTGTTGCACTGACTATACTAGGCCTATACTCTGCATTAATTTGCATTTCTCTATTTATGATTTGGGACATTTTGTCATGTGGCTACTGATAGTTTAAATTTCTTTCTTAGAAAACTGCCTATTCATATGTTTCAACCATTTGTCATTGGGGAAAGGTTCTTATTCTTATAAATTGAACCAGTTCCTTATCATATGGCTAATTGCTATTGTGCTTCATGGTAACTAGGCATACATAATAAGCCTACTCATTCAATAACTGCTAACAGAGGGCCTGTGATGTACAGGCAGTTCATATAAGTGATCCCACAGCCAAAGCATCTGAAACCAAGCGTTTGGGGAGGGGGAGCTGGGCAGTAAAGGAAGGGACAAAGAAAGTGACTGTAAGATAGCAGGAAGGCCTATGGCCTGAATGAGGGTGTTGACATCCATAATCCTGTCCAGGGTTTTCCCTTCTCTGGCAAGGGGTTACATGGTGAGTATTCTAGGAACTTTGAGGAGATGAATGTACCCACCCTCCCATTTGGAAGACCTGTAGTACAGGGTCATACTAAGCTTACACTGGCTAATGAACACTCTGCTCCCTTTAAATGGGAGTTGTTTCTCATCACTGAGAAGTAAAGAACAGAAAGGCCTGATAGTTTCAGATTCTAGACAAGTGACTAGTGTGGTATAAGGAGAGAGTGTGAAAAAAAGAAGCTTCCCTAACCTCAGTGGGATTTGTTTATTACAGAATCTCAGAGCTAGAAAGGGCTTTGGAGACTTTGGCGACATCTGAATGATTGCCCTCTCTACTATATGGCAAGGGGAGTAGTCATCTAACCTTTGCTAGAAAACCTCTAGAGAGGGAGAATCTTTATAACTTCCAGAGATGGCCCATTCCTCCTTTGGCTAGAGTTAACTGTTCAGAAGTTTTTATTTGGAACTCAAAATTTTTAAAAAAGAATGTTAGAAATTGTTTTATGTGTTATTGGGAAAATAAAATATTATTTTAAAAGTTTTTTTCTTTATTGCTTACAAATCAGTCTCTTTCTACTGTCCATCATTGTTCCTAGTTTGACCTGAGGATAAAAGGAACTCAAGTCCAATCCTCTTAAAAATGAAAAGGGAAAAAAAAAGAAAGTCCTTCACATAGTTGAGTACAACTATCCCCTCCTCCCAACCTGAACCGTGCTCAGCTGATCCTTAAATGGCTTATTCTGTAGACCCCTCAACATTCTATTTGCTGTCCTCTGGGGCCTCACCAGTTTATCAGCTTCCTTGCTCGAATGTGGTTCCCAGAATTGAATCTAATATTCCAAATGAGGTCTGACCAGAACATAAAACAGTGCAGTTACGACTTCTTGGTCTTGGGATCACAGATTTAGCTCCAGCAGGCTCATTGGCTCATAGATGTAGAGCAGGAAGTCAGGTTATCTAGTCCAAATCCTTCCTTTTACATAAGAGGAAGCTGGGACTCAGGGAGGTCATGACTTGCCTGATGGCATACCATTGGTACCTTAAAGATAATCTAATCCAACTCCCTTATTTTTACAGCTAAGGAAACAGGCTTATAGAGATCATAGGATCATCACATCATAGCTTTAGAGCTCAAAGGGGCCAGTTGTAATTAAGCAATTTAGAGGCCGTCTAGTCCAGACCCAAACTGGAACGCAGGGAAGTAAAGGGACTTGCCCAAGAACACACAGGTAGTAAGTAGCAGAGCTGAGATTTGAACCCAGCTCTACCAAAATCCAAAGGTAACACTCTTTCTGTTAAACTAAGTGACCTGCCCCAAGTGACTAAGATAATAAGTATAGCCAATAGTAGTAAAGAGTCAACCACCATATTCATCTCTTAACACAATCTGAGATCTCATTAACTTTTTGGCTACTGTGTCATGCTGAACAGCAACTGAATACAGTCAAGAGAATGCCAGACTTGGAGTTAGGACAATAGGAGTTTTGAACCTTCTTCAGATTTTCTTATCCCTGTGGCCCTGAGAAAATCACTGAATCTCTCTGAGCCTCACTTTCCTTATCTGTAAAATGGGGATAATACTAACACCCTACCTCATAGAGTCATGATGCTCAAATTAAATAGTGTATAAAAATATTTCATGAGTGTTAAAGTGCCATATAAACAAAAGCTATTTTATATTAATGTTATGTGTATGATATATGTGTGCAAATAGGATGGGCATGTCCATATGGGTCATCTAAATTTATAGATTTGTCCTGAGGGTAACATGGCTCTCTGGAATCTGGCCCAATTCACAGAAAGGAGGAGGGCAGGTGTCAGTGCCTGTGCTGACAGTAAGCTAGCTGGGGAGTTAAAAGAGGTAAGGAGAAGGCCCAGGAGCATCACAAGAACAGGTATTCTTTTCTCCAGTTTCTGAGAGGGGTATCAGACTAGAATTATATGTGTGTGTAGATAGATGATAGATAGATAGATGATAGATAGATAGATAGATAGATAGATAGATAGATAGATAGATAGATAGAT
>NW_027187419.1:5537940-5549783 GCF_028583685.1 Petaurus breviceps papuanus | reverse complement strand
GATAGATAGATAGATAGATAGATAGATAGATAGATAGATAGATAGATGTTCTATTGACTATATCTGGTTTAGGGACATAATTTTAGGGGTTCAGATGGAAAGCTATTTCTGTGGTCACTCATAAGGCGAAGGGCAGCCCTTAGCTTAGATTCACCAATTTAGCCTGTTATTACCAAGAATAACTAGTAAACCTGTTTATCCAAGTAAACAAATATCAGAGAAGTTAAATGATGTTGTTGCTGTTGTTCAGTATGACTCTGGATCATACTGTCCATAGGGTTTTCTTGGCAAAGCTACTGGAGTGGTTTGCCATTTCCTTCTCCAGTGGACTAAGGCAAACAGAAGTTGGGGTGAGGATGGGGGCAGAATTGACAGCAGCCTACAACTGGAAGAGGGACCTGTGAGTAGGTTTGGAGGTGCACCTGACAGTGTATTTGCACCACATTTCTCCCAAGACAAGAAAGAATTAAAATATCACAAAATGTCAGAGTTGTACCAGTTGTTTCACATGTGGGGAAATTGAGACTCAGAGGAAGTGAAATGACTTGGCTAGCAGAGTTAGTTAGTGATGAAGCAGGATTTGAAGCCAGACCTTCTGGACCTGAATGCAGGGCTATTTTCATTACATCAGACTCCTGGGCTCAGAAAGGTTCATCTGTTTAAGTAGAATGGAAGCAAACCTTATTAGCCCAAGAAGCTTTGCCAGCCTCTAAGGCTAGATTAGTAAATAGATTAAGTAAGATTAAGATATGAAGATTCAATTCCCATGCTCTGTAACGTGACAAGTCTGCTCTGTCAATTAGGTTTACTTTACTTTCGTTCTTTTAAATTCTAGTAAAAACTTAAAAATCAAAATTAATTTTAAAAAAAATTATCGTCATAGGTGATCAGGGTGCTGGGAGTGGGGGGGAGAGGATTTCCATGCCATGGATAGTAGAACTGAGGCGCACTGGAGCACCCTGAAGACACAAACAGACCCCTACAGATTGGGGATCTAGTTCAGTAATGGCCAATTAAATGAGAGCATAAATGATGAAAGAGAAAGGATCCCCAAGGTGGGCTGGAGTTTTACCATTCTCCTTCCTGCCTGGGGTACCATTTCCTTACAAGTTTCTTCATGAAAGACCTACTGTTGGGAAGGGAGAGGTCGAGGAGAGGGTCCTGAGAGGAGGAAACATTTGGGAACCTGTCCAGGAGCGAGGAGAGGGGTCTGACTTAAGAAACCCTTCTGTCACCCTAGATACTAATGTGGGTTAATACCTCTGGAAGAGTTTAGTTAGAAATACTATTAGCCCTCCCACTTCATATTGCTTTCCTTGAACAAGGCCCATCTCCTATATGGGCCTATTTTCCTCATCCATAAAATGAAAGGATTAGATTAAATCTCTAAGGTGTCCTCCAGTTAAAAATGCTATGAATCTACCTAGCAGAGATACTCTGAGGGAAAGGGAATTTTAATGGGGTTGGGAGATCAGAGGAAGAAGAGGAGAGAAAGGTAATTTTGAAGCATGAGCTACAATGGTAGAGGGAAGGCCTGGGGATGGGGGTGAAGTGTGTGTGGGGTGCTTTGGACAGTCATTGGGCAATCAGAGGGACAGAGAACAGCACCAGGAAGTATGTCATACGGAATAAAAGGAAACTAGAGGAGGAAGCAGAAAAGAAGATGGGAGGTAAGATACAGAAAGGAGGTAGAGAGAAGGTGACCAGAGGGGGAGATGAGAGTCAGCTGGTGAACTTCGACTACTTTGTATTGCTTAACAACTTTACCTAGTGTTAATCCTGCTCTTTCCCCTTCTTCCAGAAAAAAAGATGGAAAAAATCCCAGGCACCAGGTAGGACCAGATCTTATTTAATACTTGGTCTACACACACACGCACGCGCGCGCTGACCTGCTGGGTGGTATATGCTGAAATGCTGAGGATGAGGGGGTGGTCAGGTATTTTTGGATGTACTCAGCAGTGCAATTTAGCAGGAACTATGGTGGAAACCAACCTCCTCCAAGGGCTAGGCAGCCCATTCCTGTGGCAAGTGCCTTGCTAAATGGCCAGCTCTCAGCCCCTCCTCCTGTTTCTCCTCCTTGAAGTTCCTGGCAACCTTTCCCAGAGGGCACTCTCCTGGATGCTGCTGCCTGGCCCAGAATCTGAGAACTACCTGGGCTCTGGGGAGCCTGTTAGACAATGCTGTAATTACCTATAGGCAATATCATTTGTTTAACACCATGACAACCTTAAGTACAGTTTTGGGCTAAATCATGGCTCAGCCAGACAGCTAGGGGAAAGCCACCCTACAATAAGGAGGCAACAGCACTGATGTGATACGTACCTTGCTGGGATGTCACTTGGCACCGGCACCATGCCAGGCGCTGGCGGGGGGAGGGGTTAGTATATTAGGAAACTTGTGAAACACCAGCCTGCAGCCCTAGAAACCCTCTCTGGTGGCAGAACCTTGGGGGATGAGGAGCAGAAAGTTTGGAAGATGATATTCTATACCCTGGAGGGGCTGTTCACTCCTTGTCCTTTTGAAGTTTCTAGTTAGGAGACATCCTACAGACTCTATTCAATTCAAATAAATGCAACAAACAATAAGTGTTTACTATTAGCAAGGCACTGTGCTAGGCTCTTGGGATACAAAGACAAAATAAAATATAATAAAATCAACCCTTAGAAATGAAATCGAGGCCATTGGATTTAGCAGGACACCGAATTTAAATCAGAGGACTGAGGTTCAAATCCAGTCTCTATCTTACTACCTGTGTGACCATGGACAGGCTGCTTAACCTCTTGGGTCTCAGTTTTTTCATCTTGTCAAATGATGGCATTGAACTAGGTGACCTCTCAGGTTCCTTCAAGTTCTAAACCTATGAGTCTGTGATGCTTTGAGGAGCTCACATTCAACCAGATGGATAAATGCATCAGTAAGTCCAAAGTATAGACAGAACAATTTCCAGAGGCATAGAGTGGTAATAACTGTAGGGATAGTAATAATAACAACAGTAGTTGTAGTAGTGGTAGTAGTGGTAGTAGTAGTAGTAGTAGTAGTAGTAGTAGTGGTGGTGGTGGTGGTGGTGGTGGTGGTGGTGGTGGTAGCAGTAGTAGTAATGAAAGCTAGTATTTATATAGCACTATAACAAAATATCATATTTTGTTCTCTCAATAATCCTAGAAGGTTGTTAGCTATTTTGGCCCCATTTTACAGATAAAGAAACTGAGTCTGAGTTAAATGACTTGCTTAGAGTCACACAGGTAGTAAGTGTCTGAGGCTGGATTTTACCTCAGTTCCTCCTTCTGGCCAGAGGAAATGGAAAGGAGGTAGCATTGGAAGTCTGAGGAAAAAGAAAAAGACTAGAAATAACCACTGTATTATAATGTATAAAAAGGATGGATGAAATAGTTGCCAGGCAGCAATGAGGACCCAGTTGGGATTAGATAAAATTAATATATAATGAACCTAGTCTACATAATTGAATGACTTTCTCCAGGAGCACTCAGCAACATACGGATGGGAATGAAAAAGCTAGATTACTCATTTTTGGGGAATGGTGAAATGTGATTGGTGGCTACATAAGAGAAGAAGGTATTTAAGGGCAGCTGACAATATAGTGTTGATCTGGTCAATCATAAAGTCAAGACTGTGAAAGTAAGAAAGGGAAGCCATGGCAAGGGTGATGAACTGAGAGAAGAGGGAGAGATGGAGTGACAGCAGATGACTTCCAGGACAAAGAATAATTTTAAGAGACATGAGGCAAAGACTGAAGAATATGAAGCTTTTGTTAGAGAAATTAATTTCAGAATCCTCAATATAAAGATAGACCAATTATTGTTGATGGTCAGATCAAAGGTATGACCAATCTGTGTGTCACTGAGATGGAGTTGAAGATAAAGATCATGAAATTTTAGAAGATTTATGAACAAGAAGGCAAAAATAGTTGAGGGGGGATATCAACATTTATGTTGAAACCATCAAGAATGAGGGAAGGGGTTGGGGTAGAGAGGAAGATGGTGAACCAAATCCTCAATACCTCTGAGAAAAGGGGGAAAACGATCATTGGGCTGGCAGAAGATTGTGACAAGGTGTTGCACTGGGTGAGTAGAATGAATAAAGATAAAGATAGATACACGAAAAGAATCTAAAAGTTAATTGAACAAACATTTATTAGCTGTCTATTATGTTTAAAGCACCATGGTTGAGTCTGGAAAGTTGATAATTTCCTAATGGGGTAGGAATAAGTGTTTATCTTTCTAACAAATGACCTTTGGATAGTTGATACTTTGATAGATATTTGGTCTCATCAATTATCACTTATCATCTCACTGTGGATGACTCTTGTTCATGGCCTTTCATGAATCCTCTGGAAGTGGGGGTTAACCAATGCTTAGAGAACATTCTGTCTTGATAGCTCATGGATGCCAATGGATATGGTATCCCTTTTTTCTACTATCTGATTAACTCTATTTCCTTTACTTTTTTAACATCCTTTATATTCCTTTTATTGGACATGTCTTGGTTGGTAATGTGCAGCAGTCTCCTCACTCCCACCTGTGTCTCTTTATGGAACTTTGTGTGCCACACAGCTTCAAAGATATTGGTATCTCATACAGACTCATCAGAACAATATTAATATTAAAAGGCAGATTTTTGATTCAGAGAGAAACTTGTAGTCATTAAAAATACTATATAACTTCCCAAAGGCAATCCAGGTCACTCTCTTCCTACAATTCATTTCTGGACTCTGTTCATTGTCCAAGATGTATGTACTTACAGAACAATTCTGTGGGTTTTTCATCCAACTGAAACATCATAGATTCACTGTATCTCATTGGAGATCTTAAAAAAAAAGAAATGTGGTGAGGGTGAGTTGATGGGAAGGGGAATTGAGAGAGAATGAAAACAAAGGTTCACAGATGAGAAAAAAATCTAAGAGCCAATTTACAAGAAGTAAGTTTCTGCCTCAACTAAAACAGATTAACTGATTAACTGTTTTCCTACACCAAGGGTAGGACAAAAGAAAATGGGCCACTACTGTAGCAGGAAGGATTTAGATTAGATCAAAGTAAAAAATTCCTGATAGAATAATAAACATGAAATTCAGTTTCTGACTTTGCCACTATGTTACATTGTATTGGCTTCTTCAGGCCTCAGTTTTCTCAAATGTATATAAGATATTCACCTTTTACATATAGGCATTTTATTTAACAGAAGGAGCAGGAAAAGGACATCTGTGTGAAAAAATCAGCTTGAGAAAGTTCTAAAGAATTGAGAGAAAACTATATGTCAGATTAAATGACCTGAACAGGATTGTTTGAAAGTAGCACAGAGGCAAGAGTACTAACTAAGGAACAGGTGGCTGTCATACATCAAGGGTCGTGAGCTCACTTAAATATGACTGTTTTCAGAGTTTTGAAAGATACATCCGAAAAACTACAAAACAAAGAATTGTTTGGAAACTAAGGGAAATTTTATAAAGTATTTCTGCCTTCTTGTAGCAGTTGGTGGCATAGTAGACAGAGAACTAGGCTCTGGTGCCAGGAAAACATGAGTTCAGATTCTGCCTCAGACACTTAATTGCTGTATGAGCCTAGCAAAGTCACTCAACCTCTGTTTGCCTCAGTTTCCTCAACTAGAATATGGGGATAGTAATAGTACTTACCTCCCAGGGTTGATGTGAAAATCAAAGAATTTAGCATAGTGTCCAACACAAAGTGGGTGCTTAATAAATGATTTTTCCCTTCCTTCTTTCCATATCTGAGAGAACTGTATATTTGGATGCTTCAACCCAAGCTAAAATAGAATCTTTACTCATAAGAAGTTCTAATTTTAAGCATCAGAAGTCAGCAAAGAAGCTGAATGCAGGAGGAGTCATAGGAAGGCAGAGACAAAGGAGACAGACTCCTCACCCACTTGGCTGAGAGCAATACTGATTGGAAGAGAGGAGTTACTTTACTGAGAGCTGATTGGCTGATCACAGGCTGTATTTGCTCTTTGTTTCTGTCTAAAACTTGAGACAGGAGAAACCTCTCAGAGATGCCTTTGTTGCCCTTCCTTTCCCTCTAAAGCTTAAGAAAAAGGAAAAGACCACAGACACTTCCAGGAGCCAAGATGGTGGAGTGAGCAGTAAATCACCATAACTCTCCCATATTCACCTCCAAACAACCATGCTATAGCTCCTCTAAACAAATCCTAGAGTAGCAGAATCAGCAAAAACATGGGGAGAAACAATCTTTGAGCCCAAGAAATTCAGAAGATTGGCAGGAGAGGTCTGTCTCACTGGGGCAAAAGGGGAACACAGTCCAAGATAGGAAGCATCCTAGCAAGCCAGCAGCAAGCCCCACCTCAGCAAACCAGCAGGAGATCTTGAGCTCCAGTGTGGTGGAATAGGCAAAAATCAACACCAGGACCCCCAACATGCCAGAGGAATGGGCACACTCTAACTCTGACCACCACCACATGCTTCAGCATAGCCCTAGGCAACAGGGAGCCACCAACATCCAGACCACCACGTGATTCAGTGTAGCCCCAGGGAAATGCAGAAACACCCCACCAGTCTCATCACACCCCAGACACTGCCACTAGGCCCCAGGCTTCAGATAAGTTGTCATACCCCTAAGGCCTCTAGCAGTGCCAGTCACCCCTTACCCTCACCCCTTCAGCACAACACCAGACACAAGGGTTCCCTATGAGCCTCAATGCAACATCAGTGCTGCACCAAGTAAACAGCTGAGGCCTGCAGTTCCTGGCAAAAAAAGCCTGAGATGGCACCCCTTCCACCCCAGGAGCAGAGCTAAAATTTAAAAGAAAAGAAAAAGACCAAAAAAAGATGAGCAAACAACAACAAAAATCTGACTGTAGAAAGTTATTATGGTGACAGGGAAGATCAAGACACAAACTCAGAAGAAGACAACAATGTCAAAACACTTACGGGCAAAACCCCAAAGAAAAATGGTAAGTGGTCTCAAGCCAAGAAGGAACTCATGAAAGAGCTCAAAAAAGAGCTTAAAATCATATAAAAGAGGCAGGAGAAAAATTGGAAAGAGAAATGAGAGCAATGCAAGAGGACTATGGAAAAAGAATCAATGGCTTGGAAAAAGAAAATAATTGCTTAATTGTTGCCAAACTTGGCCAAATGGAAAAGAAAGTACTAAAGTTAATTGAGGATGGGGCAGCTAGGTGGCACAGTGAATAAAGCATCGGCCATGGAATCAGGAGGTCCTGAGTTCAAATCTGGCCTCAGACACTTAACACTTACTATCTGTGTGACCTTGGGCAAGTCACTTAACCGCAATTGCCTTGCCTTCCCTCTCCAAAAAGCAAAAACAAAAAAACAAAAAAAAACTGTTAACTGAGGAAAACAACTATTTAAAAGTTAGAATTAAAGAAAGGATTCTGGGAAGATTACGGGAGTCAGTCAGAAAATTCCAAGCTCTCAAGATTTTCCCCTACAAAAGAGTTAAAATAGCACCTTTGAGTGAACAAAGCGTGGGTGAAGATAAATAATAGGGGTATCAAACAAGGTCTTCCTAGGACAATTTCAGAAGATCTGAAGAAAATTTCCAGGACAAAGTTTGGTTCCTGTGAAGAATAAACACCTCCAGGATAGGTTCTGTTTTAACAACAAGCCACAAGCCGATTAAATGACAAGCAGCTAGTCCTGGGGTTAGTTGGTTTCAGAGGCTGCCTTGGCCCCAGCCACAGAAACATCTACCCCCAGAATAGTGAAAGGAGTTAAGTATTTGAGCCCAGGAAGATTGAAGGAACCTCTGCTGACAAGGAATACCAGACCCGGCTGTGCTGGGAAGAGTGGCCAGGAGGACAAGGAGAAGGAAGCAGCAAATGTCTGGTGAGAGAAGAAGCAGTGGGGCAGAAAGCCCATGGCTGTGGGCACTTACAGGAGGTTGGAAGTTTGGCTTTAGTTCCAGATTACAGGGGAAAATTGAAGATCTGGGGCAAGAGGCACCATTTCCCACACTCCAGGGCTAGAGGTGATTACAATAATTAAGCTGTTACCACAAAAAAAAAAATGCACAAGCAAAGGAGAAAGAATCCAGACATAGAAAGCTATTATAGGAATAGAGATGACCAGGGTTCATCTTCAGAGAATGATATTGAAATAAAGAAACCCCACAAAGAGTAATGTCAAATGGACACCTGCCCAAAAAGAATTCATAGAAGATCTTTAAAAAGTCTTTAAAAATCAAATGACAGAGATGGAGGAAAAACTAAAAAAAAACAATAATAATCCAAGAAAAGCAAGAAGAGTGTGAAAGGAAAGTCAACCAATTGGCAAAGGAGATCCAGAATCTTAAGGAAGAAGATGACACCTTGAAAATTAGAATTAGTCAAAGAGAAGCCAGTGAAATTATAAGACATCAAGAAATAATTAAACAAAATAAGAATAATGAAAAAATAGAAGGGAACATGAAAATCTTATAAGAAAAACAGATTTGGAGAATAGATCAAGAAGAGAAAATATAAAAATAATAGAACTAACTGAAAGTTACAATCAACAAAAGAATCTTGATAAAATAATATGAGAAATAATTTTTAAAAATTGTCCTGAAGCATTAAAATGAGGGAGCAAAGTAGAAATTGGGAAAAAATATCTATCAATAACCACTTAAAAGAGATCCCATGAGGAAAACTCATAGGAATATCACAGTCAAATTTCAAAACCCTTAGCTTAAGGAAAAACATGTTAAAAGCATCACGATTAACACAATTCAAATATGGTGGTGCCACAGTTAGAACTACACACAACCTAGCAGCAGATACATTAAAGGACTGTAGGTGTTGGAACACAACATATAGAGGAGCAGAAGAGGGACTCCGACTGAAAATATTGTACCCTGCAAAGCTAAGTATTACCCTGAATGAAAAAAAATGGACATTTGATAAACTCTCAGACTTTCAAGACTTTGTTTTTAAAAATCCTGAACTTAATAGAAGATTTGACATTTAAGAACCAAGAGAAATATGAGGCACATAACAAAGACTGATTACAAGGGATCCATAAAGATAGACTGTTTACTTTTTATATATGTAAAATGTATGTCTAAGATTCTTATTGATAATTGGATAGCTCATTAGAAAGACTGGGGTAAACCTGAGTATGACATGAATTTAAAAAGTAAAAGGATTTTACATTTAGGAACTGCTAAAAAGAGTAATTATTTCATACAAATGAGGTGCAAGAGGAAGAATCAATATGGAGGAATTAGAGCAGGGAGAAGGGCTGGTAGTTCTGGTAACGTACTT
Organism: Petaurus breviceps papuanus; assembly: GCF_028583685.1. Taxonomy (NCBI): domain Eukaryota; kingdom Metazoa; phylum Chordata; class Mammalia; order Diprotodontia; family Petauridae; genus Petaurus; species Petaurus breviceps. The sequence continues at coordinate 5,540,534 of NW_027187419.1, read as the reverse complement.
TCACCAGGAATGAGTTTAAGAGGGAACAATACATATATATTTAGAAGAGTATAAAAGTCTTCTAAATTCAGAAGAAATAAAATGGTAGAGGCATGGGGAGGGGGAGAGGACAAGGGAGGAATCTTTAGAGGGGAGGATGAGGAATAGGTAAAATAGGGGTATAAAAGGATGTTTAGATTTATAGGAATGGGAGGATAGGGGAGGGATCCTTGGAGGGGAGTAAGCAAGTAATAGGAGGGCAAGGTAGTGGATAGAAGTAAAGTTGAGGAGGCAGGAGGGATAGGAAACAGATATATACAAATAGAAAAACAAAGATCAGAAGTAGAATAGGTTTGAGAAAGTATAATCTATATCTATATCTATATATATGTGTGTGTATGTATATGTGTATGTGTATATCTATAGCTATAGAGAAACATATCTAAACTTTATTGTAACCTTCTGGGAGGGAGGGAAAAAAAGAACAAATAAAAAAATGTACAGCAGAGAACAAAAGAAAACTTACAAGGAAGCAAAGAAAAGATGGACAATTCTCAACATATAGGCTTTCTTGAAATGAAAATTTATTGTTACATATTTTGAATCCTGTCTTATGTTCTGCTATGCACACAACATGCTTTTTTCTTTGTATTTAAGTTCCTATATTTAAGTTTATGATATATTTTTGTTTCTTTTCTCTATTCTATATTTGTGTTCTGGTGTTTGAGTCTAAAATAACATTTTTTTAAAAGTTAGAATTTTTAAAAAGTAGAAGCTAATGACTCTATGAAACATAAAGAATCAATCAAATAAATTCAAAAGAAAAAAATAGAAGAAAATGTAAAATATTGCATGGGAAAAACAACCGACCTAGAAAATGGATCCAAGAAAGACAACGTCAGAATAATTGGACTACCTGAAACCATAATCAAAAGGAGGATCTGGACAGCATCTTTCAAGAAATTAAGAAGAAAACTGCCCTAATATCCTGGAAATGGAGGTCAAAATAGGCATTGAAAGAATCCACTGAGCACCTCAGTAAAGAGATCCCAAAATAAAAACTTCAAGGAATATTATAGCCAAATTACACAACTATCAGGTCAAGGAAAAAACACTGAAAGTGGCCAGAAAGAAACAATTCAGATATTGGGGACCATACTCAGGATCACACAGGATTTAGCAGCTCCAATATTAAAGAACTAGAAGTCATGGAATATGATATTCCAGAAGGCAAAGGAGCTAGGACTACAACCAAGAATCACTTATCTGGCAAAATTAAGTATAATACATCAAAGGAAAAGATGATCATTTAATGAAATAGAAGGATTTCAAGCTTTCATAAGGAGAAGACCAGAATTGAACAGAAAAAATTGATCTCTCAGGGGTGGCCAGGTGGTGCAGTGAGTAAGAGCACTGGCCCTAGAGTCGGGATGACCTGGGATCAAATCTGGGCTCTGATACTTAGCACCACACCCAGAAATAACTGGCCGTGTAACCTTGAGCAAGTTACTTAACCCCAATTGCTTAAAAAAATTATACCATATGGTACAATTAGAAGGAATATGCATAGACAGAGGGTACAGATATAAGGTGAATTTGAGAGAATGATATAAAAAATTAAGGTACGAGATAGAGGAGTACACTGGGTGCAGAAGGAAGGGAGAGGTAGAAGAGGGTAAATTGTTTCACATGAAGAGGCCTGAAGGACATATTACAGTGGAGAAGATGGGAGGGTGGGCAATGGGTATCACTTGAATCTTACTCTCATCAGTATTGGCTTAAACAGGGAATAATATACACAATCAGTTGAATATAGAAATCTACCTGACAGGAAAGTAGCAGGGGAGGAGATTAAGTAAAGAGTGGAAGGTGACTGATGGAAGGGAGGGCAGATTGGGCGAGGTAGTAGATAGAAGTCAAACACTGTCAAAGAAAGAAAGGGTGAAAGGAAAGAGGACAAACAGGGGGGGAAATAGGAGGGAAAAATACAGTTAGTAATCATAACTGTGAATGTAATAGGATGAACTTTCCCATAAAATGGAAATGGATAGCAGATTGGATCAAAAACCAGAATCCTACAATATATTGTTTATGATAAGCACACTTGAATATTGTGGAGTTGAATGTTGTAAACTAAAAGTAAATAGATAAATAAAAAAGTTTAAAAAAGAAACACACTTGAAGCAGAGAGACACACATAGAGTAAAGGTAAGGGGCTGAGGCAGAATATATCATGTTTCAGCTAAAGTGAAAAATGTAAGAGTAGCAATCCTGATCTCAGACAAAGTAAAAGCAAAAATAGACCTAATTAAAAGAGATAAGGAAGGAAACTACATCTTGCTAAAATGTGCCATAGATAGTGAAACAACATCAGTCGAAACATAGATGCACTAAGCAGTATAGCATTCAAATTCTTAAAGGAGAAGGTGAGTTACAGGAAAAAATAGACAGCAAAGCTATACTAGTGGGGGACTTCAACTCTCCTCCCTCAGAATTCAGTAAATCCAACCAAAAACTAAACAAGAAAGAAACTAAAGGGGTGGCTAGGTGGCACAGTGAGTAGATGCCAGCCCCAGAGTCAGGAGGACCTGAGTTTGGATCCGGCCTCAAACACC
>NW_027187419.1:5445368-5537840 GCF_028583685.1 Petaurus breviceps papuanus | reverse complement strand
TATATATATATATATATAAGAAAGAAAGAAAATAAGGAGGTATATAGAATATTAGAAAATTTAGATACAGTAGACCTTTGGAGAAAACTTAAAGGGAAAAGAAAGGAATATATCTTTCTCAGAAGTGCATGGCACCTACAAAAAATTGGCAATGTATTAGGGCATAAAAACCTCAAAATAAAAAATAGAATGGTAGAAATACCAACTGTATTTTGGTATATCATATCATATCATATATATATATATGATCTTTCCAGATCATAATGCAACAGAAGTACATTCAACAAAGGGCAGTGGAAAGATAGATTAAAAATTAATTGGAAACTAAATAATCTAATCCTAAAGGACAAATCAGTCAAGTAGTCATAGAAATCATAGAAACAATCAATAGTTTCATTAAAGAAAATGACAATAAAACAACGTGCATTTATGGGATGCAGTTAAAGCAGTATTTACAGGAAATTTTACTTCTCTAAATCCTTGCATGAACAAAATAGAAAAAGAATAGATCAATGAATTGGGCATGCAACTAAAAATAAAAAACTAGAAAAAAGAACAAATTAAAAATCCCCAATTGAACACCAAATTAGAAATCCTGAAAATCAAAGGTGAGATTAATAAGATTGAAGCAAAAAATAAAAAAACAACTCTTGATAACTAATAAATAAATCTAGTGGCTGGCTTTATGAAAAAAACAATAAGATATATAAGCCATTGATTAATTTGATGTTAAAAAAAAAAGAAAGAAGGGGAGAGGATTTGGGGAAGATGGCAGAGTAGGTCAGAAAATTCTGAGCTCTTAATATTTTCCCCCTAAAAAGAGTTAAAATAGCACCTTAGGTGAACAAAGTGTGGGTGAAGATAAATAAGAATGGGGGCATAACCAGGGTCCTCCAAGGATAATTTGAGAATATCAGAAGAAAAATTTTAAGGGGAGGTTTTATCCCTGTGAAGAGTAAACACCTCCAGGCTAGGTTCCATTTTAACAGCAAGCAGCTAGCCTCTTAACTAACAAGGAGCAAACCCTGGGATTAGTTGTTTTGAGAGGCTGCCTAGGCCCCAGCCACCACAACTTTTACCCCCAGGATAGTGAGGGAAATTTGGTGTCTGAGCCTGGGAAGATCCAGGAAACCTCTGCTGCCCAGGAATGCCAGACTTAGCTCTGCTGCAGAGAGCAGGGTGAAAAAGAACCAGCAGACACCCAGTGTGTACAGAAGCAGAAAGACCCTGGCTGTAGGCACTTACAGGGGACTGGAGGTTTGGATTTGGTTTCAGGTTAGAAGGAAGAACTGAAGATCTGGAACAAGGGGCACCATTTCCCATACCCCAGGGTTAGAGGTGACTACAAATAATTAGGCTATTACCACAAAAAAATGCACAGGCAAAAGAGATAGAATCCAACTATATCCATATATATATATGTTGGATATATAGAATCCAACCTGTTATGGGAAGAGAGATGACCAGGGTTCGTCCTCATAGGAGGATATTGAAGTAAAGAAACCCCCAAAGAGTAATGTCAGATGGTCACCTGCCCAAAAAGAATTCATAGAAGATCCTTAAAAAGACTCCAAAAATCAAATGATAGAGATGGAGGAAAAACTAAAAAAAGAAAATAAGAATAATCCAAGAAAAACAAGAAGGGTATGAAAGGAAATTTAACCAATTAGAAAAGGAGATTCAGAATCTTAAGAAAATGACACCTTGAAAATTAGAATTTGGCAGAGTGAAGCCAGAGAAATTATAAGAGTCCAAGAAATGATTAAACAAAATATGAATAATGAAAAAATAGAAGAGAAAGTGAAGCATCTTATAAGAAAAAACAACAGATTTGGAGAATAGATCAAGAAGAGAAAATTTAAAAATAATTGGACTAATGGAAAATTATGATCAAAAAAGAATCTTGATGCAATAATACAAGAAATAATCCAAGAAAATTGTCCTGAAGTATTAGAACAAGGGGGGGAAAGTAGAAATAGAAAAAAAAAAATCCATCAATCACCACTTTAAAAAGATCTTATGAGGAAAACTCATAGGAATATCATAGCCAAATTCCCAAACCCCCAGCTCAAGGAAAAAATATTAAAAGCATCAAGATCAAAGCCATTTAAATATGATGATGCCACAATTAGAATTCACAAGACCTAGCAGCAGAGACATTAAAGGACTGTAGGTCTTGGAACACAACATGCCAAAGAGCAAAAGAACTGGGACTCCAACCAAAAACATCATACCCTGCAAAGTTAAATATTATCCTGAATGAAAAAAATGGATATTTGATAAATTCTCAAACTTCCAAAACTTTGTTTTTAAAAAAAATCCTGAACTTAATAGAAGATTCAACATATAAGAATCAAGAGAAATATAAGGTACATAACTGTAAGGATTATGGGATTTAAAGATCTTCCATGCCCAGTTGATGTAGCAGGAAGGGGTGGGGCAAGAGGAAGTGGAAACCAAGCTAGAGTTCCTGTGGTGACTGACAGCAGCAGAGGCAGCAGCAGTGGCCAGCAGCAGCAGCCTGCCGAGGTGGAGGTGGAGGCACAAACCCCTTTTTTTTGAGCCAGCCAGAATTTCTGCTAAGGACTCCTGCTGAGGACTGACAGGGAACAGAACTGTGGGGGGCCTGAGCAGCTGGGAGCACGCTTCCCAGATGCTGAGCAGTTGCTGTGAGTGGGGAAAGGAGGACCTTTGCTTGAGGTAGCCTGTTCTGTTTTGAAGGCTTGAGAACGTGGGTGTTTACTACATTAAATACATGTGCCAATTTCATAACTACTGTGATGGCTTTGACTTTCTGGTTTTGGGACTCAGTTTTGTGGTATTTTAATAAATGTTCTAGCTTTATCCCCCATGTAGAGAGCCTAGTATATTTTGTGATTAATAACCACATCAGCATATTTATAGTTGCTGTAGGCATTGTGAATATTGCATTGTTGATACAATAACAAAGACTGAATATAATGGGTCCATAAAGACAGACTGTTTACTTTTTATATATGTAAAATGGATGTCTAAAATTCTTATCAATATTTGGGTAGTTTATAAGAAAGATTGGGGTAAACCCGAGAATGAAATGAATTTAAAAATAAAACCATTTAGGAACTGCTAAAAAGAGTAATTATTTGAGGTGCAAAAGGGAGAAGTGATAGAGGAATCATATGGGGGAGGAGGGCTGGTAGTTCTGGTAACCTACTTTCATCAGAAATGGGTTTAAGAGGGAACAATACACATATATTTAGAAGAGTACAATAGCCTTCTAAATTCAGAAGAAATAAAATTGTAGAGGCATAGGGAGGGGGAGAGGACAAGGGAGGAATCTTTAGAGGGGAGGATGAGGGAATAGGTAAAATAGGGGTATAAAAGGATGTTTAGATTTATAGGAGTGGGAAGATAGGGGAGGGATTCTTGGAGGGGGGTAGGCAAGTAATAGGAAGGCAAGGTAGTGGATAGAAGTAAAGTAGAGGAGGCAGAAGGGATAGGAAACAAGAAATATAATCATACATAAAAAAAACAAAGGTCAGGAGTAGATAGGTTTGGAAAAGTGAATGACTATATATGTATGTATGTGCATATGTATATATTTATAGCTATAGAGAAACATATCTAAACTTTATTGTGGTCTTCTGGGGGGGAGGATTTGGGAGGAGGGGAAAAAAGAACAAAGTAAAAAAGGCACAGCAGAGAACAAAAGAAATTCAAAAGGAAGCAAAGAAAAGATGGACAATCCTCAACACAACAAGTATTATTTATCATATAGGTTTTCTTGAAAAGAAAATTTATTGCTACATATTTTGAATCTTCTCATGCTCTGCTATGCACATGACATGCTTCTTTTTTTTTGCTTTTTGGAGGGCAGTTGGGGTTAAGTGACTTGCCCAAAGTCACACAGCTAGTAAGTGTGTCAAGTATCTGAGGCCGGATTTGAACTCAGGTCCTCCTGACTCCAGGGCTGGTACTCTATTCACTGCACCACCTAGCTGCCCCTTTTATTTCTTTCTAACTTTGTATTTAAGTTTATGATATGTTTTTGTTTCCTTTTTTTTATTCTCTATTTGTGTTCTGGCATCTGAGTCTAAAATTAAAATTTTTGAAAAAAAAGAGAAGAAAACCAAATGTCTAATATCAGAAATGAAAAGAATGAAATCACCACCAATGAAGAAGAAATTAAATCAATCATTAGGAAATATTTTGTCAATTTTAAGCCAATAAATCTAACAATCTGAGGGAAATCATTTAACATTTACAAAAATATAAATTACCCAGATAAACAGAAAAGAAAATAGAATAACCCTTTCATAGAAAAAGAAATTGGACAAGACATAAATGAGTTACCTAAGAAAAAATTTCCAAGACCAGATGGATTCATAAGTGAATTCTAACAAGCATTTAAAGAATAATAAATTCTTATACTATATAAACTATGTAGAAAAATAGGCAAAAAAAAAGAGTCCTACCAAACTTCTTTTATGACACAAATATGGTGCTGATACCTAAACCAGAAAGAGCAAAAACAGGAAAGAAAATTATAGGTCAATTTCCCTAATGAATATTTATGTAAAAATTTAAAACAAAATATTAGCAAGAATATATCACAAGGATTATGCACTATGATCAGATGGAATTTATACTATGAATTCAGGGTTGGTTCAATAGTAGGAAAACTATCAATATAATTGACCATATCAATAAGGAAGCCAACAGAAATTATATGATTATTCCAACACATGCTGAAAAAGTTTTTGACAAAATACAGCACCCATTCCTATTAAAAATAATGGAGAACATAGGAATAAAGGGAGTGTCCCTTAAAATGATAAGCAGTATCTATCTAAGACCATTAGCAAGCATTATCTGTAATGGAGATAAGCTAGAAGCCTTCACAATAAGATCAGGGGTGAAGCAAGGATGCCCATCATCACCACTATTATTCAGTATAGTATTAGAAATGTTAAAAAAAAAAAAAAAAAGGAGGGGCAGCGAGGTGGCGCAGTGACTAGAGCACCAGCCTTAGAGACAGGAGAACCTGAGTTCAGATCCAGTTTCAGACACTTGACACAATTACTAGCCATGTGACTTTGGGCAAGTCACTTAACCTCAATTGCCCTCCAAAAAGCAAAAACAACAACAAAAAAGAAATGTTAAAAAAGAGAAATGTTAGCTATATCAATAAGAGATAAATAAGAAATCAAAGGAATTAGAATAGGCAACAAGGAAACAAAACTATCACTCTCTGAAGATGATAGGATGGTATACTTAGAGAACCCTAGAAAATCAACTAAAAAACAATTTGAAAAACTTAACTTTAGCAAAGTTTCAGGATATAAGAAAAACCCACATAAATCATTAACATTTCTTTATATAACCAACAAAGCCCAGCAGCAAGAGCTAGAAAGAGAAATTCTATTTAAAGTAACTATAAACAATAGAAAATACTTGGGAGTCTACCTGACAAGACAAACCCATGCTACATGAATACAATTACAAAACACTTTTCATACAAATATAGTCAGATCTAAACAATTATAAAAATACCAATTGCTCATAGGTTGGCTGAACCAATATAATAAAGATGACAATTCTGCCAAAACTAATTTACTTATTCAGTTCCATACCAATAAAACTACAAAAACCTATTTGATAGAGCTAGAAAAAAAATAAGAAAATTCATCTGAAAGAAAAAAATGTCAATAATATGAAGGGAATTAATGAAAAAAAAACAAAGGAAGGTGGCCTAGCAATACCAAATCTAAAACTATATTATAAAGCAGTAATCTACAAAACTATCTGGCACTGGCCAAGAGATAGAGTGGTGGATCAGTGGACTAGGTTAGGTATACAAGACACAGTAGTCATTGGCCATAAGTTATTTTATAAGTCCAAAGACTCCAACATTTGGGATAAGGATTCATTATTTGACAAAAACTTCTGGGAAAACTGGAAAAACATAAGACACAAACTAGGTATAGACCAATATCTCACATTGTGTACCAAGCAAGATAAGGTCATAATGGGTACATGATTTAGTCAAACATGGTGACACTATAAGCAAATTAGAAGAACAAGGAATAGTCTAGCTGTCAGATCTATGAGGAAGGAAAGAATTCATGAACAAACAAGAGATAGAAAGCATTATAAAATGTAAAATAGATAATTTTGGTTATACTAAAATAAAAAGCTTTTTGTACAGACAAAACCAATGCAGCCAACATTAGAAGGAAAGAAGAAAGCTAGGAAATAATCTTTATAGCAAGTATCTCTGATAAAAGCTTCATTTCTCAAATATGTAGAGAAATGAGGCAAATTTATAAGAATAAAAGTCATTCCTCAAATAATAAATTGTCAAAAGATATAGACAGTTTTCAGATGAAGAAATCGAAGCTATCTATAGGCATATGAAGAAGTGCTCTAAATCACATTTGATTAGAGAAATGCAAATTAAAACAACTCTGAGGTACCATTTCACTCTTATGAAATTGGCTAATATGACAAAAAAGGAAAATGATAAATGTTGGAGATGATGTGGGAAATTTTCAATACTAACTCACTGTTGGTGGAGTTCTAAAATGATCCAACCATTCTAGAGAGTAATTTGGAACTATGCCCAAAGAGCTATAAAATTGTGCATACTCTTTGATCCAGCAATACCACTTCTAGGTCTATATCCCAAAGAGATCATAAAAAGGGAAAAGGACCTATATGTGCAAAACTATTTATAGCAGCTCTTTTTGTGGTGTCAAAGAATTGGAAATTGGGGTGGCTAGGTGGCACACTGGCCCTGAAGTCAGGAGGACCTGAGTTAAAATCCAGCCTCAGACACTTAACATACTTACTAGCCATGTGACTTTGGGCAAGTCACTTAACCCCAATTGCCCTCCAAAAAAATTGGAAAAAAAGAATTGGAAATTGGGGGTATGCACATCAATTGAAGAATGGCTGGTCAAGCTGTGGCATATGAATGTAATGGAAAATACTATTGTGTAATAAGAAATGATAAAAAGGCAAATTCCAGAAAAAAACTGGAAAGACTTGTATGAACTGATGCTGAATGAAGTGAGCAGAAAACATTGTAGGCAGTATCAGCAACATTGTGTGATGACTATGAGTGACTCAGCTCTTCACAGCAATGCAACGATCCAAGAGAAGTACAAAGGATTCATCCATATCCAGATAAAGAACTGATGGACTCTAAATACAAATCAAAGCATATTTTTCCCAATTAATTTACTCTTTTTCATGTTTCTTTTCCTTTTGATCTGTTTCTTTTTTCAAAACTGCAACTAATATGGAAATACGTTTTACATGAAAACACAAGTATAACCTATATCAAATGTCCTACCATTATCAGAAAAGGAGAGGGGATGGAGGGAGAAAATTTTGGAACTCAAAATCTTGTAAAACTGAATGCTAAAATTGTCTTAACATGTAATTGGGAAAAAAATAAAACACTAATTTAAAAAATGAAAAATAAATTTTAAGAAAGGTACCATAAACAATGGAAAAAGAGAAAAGGAAAGAGATGGGAAAGAGACCTCACAGCTATTTTGCTGGGAGCAAAGGCAGTTAAAGAAAAGACATTGTTAGGTGGAGTTAGTTGGAGAAAGAAGAATCCTATTGTGTGAAGAGCTGTTGATATTGCTGTTCTGGTTGGTATTGCCTTTAAGTTTTGTAACAAATAAAACCCCCAAGAGACAGCATTTCTGGGAAATTAGTAACCAATTTATTAATTAGCCTAGCTAACAATCATTAAATTGATGGCCAATGGTTTCTCTCAGCAACCAAAAATGCCAAGGGAGTCTGAAACACCTTAAATACCTTCTGAAAGGTAACTCCCCTGACAAGTGAAAATCAACCCTGATTGGTTAACATTTAATGAGAGGGGGGCTACAAATCTTCAGCTCCTTCTGGTGAGAATATAGCTTGATCATGAGACTTAACAGCTTCAAAGTATCTGGGCAAGGGGAGCCATTTCTATCAGGATGTCTGGATATTTTTCTTTTTCATGAGCTAGGTTACCCTAAACTCTAAAAGATGGGAGTAAGGAGTTTTTTCACCCAAGACAAATGCTCACCCAGACTAGATTCTGTTTGTACTTTAAACAGAAATTTGGTCTCCCACTTGGGCAGGGTTCCCCGAGGCCTAGGAGCAATTTCCTCAGAGACTGACTAACCTTTTCTGGGGTTGGACCTTAACAGAAATAGGAAGAAAAGAGTGGATCACAAATTAATAATTACTGATTAATACGATACAATATTAGTTTCTCTCAGTTCCCAGTTATGAGAGCAGACATAGAAAGCTGCAAACCCCAGACTTAGGGTTGTTTCACTGAAAGAGGATAATCCTGGCATAGATTTAGTAAAAGGCAGCTAAGTGGTACAGTGAAGAGAGCTCTGGACTAGGAATCGGGAAGACCTGAATTCAAAGCTAGACTCAGACACAAATTAGCTGTGTGACCTTGGGCAAGTCACTTAACCTCTGTTCATCTCAGTTTCCTCAACTAGAAAATGGAGATAATAATAGCTCCTGCCTTCCAGGGTTGCTGTGAAGGTCAAATGAGATAGTCTTTCTAAAGTTCTTAGCATGGTGCATACCACATAGTAGGTATTACATAAATGCATCATTGCCCAGCCAAGGGTGATTTTGTAATAAGGAGCTTGATGCTTCTTCAATATCTTAAAAGTAGTAGAGAAGCAGCTTTATCCAGAATAGGAGAGCTATGAAGACCAGAAGTAGAGAAAATATCAGACTAGATGGTGCAGGGGATAAAGCACTGGCCCTGGAGTCAGGAGGACCTGAGTTCAAATGACCTGAGACACTTAACACCTACTAGCCATATGACCTTGGGCAAGTCACTTAACCCCAATTTCCCTGCCTTCCCCCCCTCCAAAAAAGAAAAAAAAGGGTCTGAGGAACTCAGGGGAAGAGATCTACATGGGGTAGGGGTGGATTGATCGATGCATGCTGGGAAGAACATTGGTTTTAGAGGCACACGATGTGACTCCCAAATCCAGTCTTCTTATCAACCAGAAGGCCTTGAACAGGTCACTTTATTTTGAGGTCTCATCTGTATATGGGTTGGACTTGGAGGTCCCTTCCTGCATTAAATTCTCTAGTCCTTTCAAGAATTCACAGAGGAGGCACCACTGGAGTATCCCAAAGATGAGTGAGATTTGGTCCACAGGTAGGGAATCTGTGACCTCGAAGTCACATCTGTTCTGTGAAGTTTAGATTCAGTCGGAAGGTTAAACTTGGGGAACTAGAAGGTCACATGTGGCCCTAAGACCTTGGGTTTCCCACCTCTGGGGCAAAAAGGGAAAGAAAAACAGCATCAGTAAAGACTACAGAGATGGCCACAGCTTCTGAGAGCTAAGGGACTGAAGTTAACTTACTTTCCAGCCCCTCTCCTCTCATCTCCATTCTCTGGACATATGCTAAAAGGATCTTCCTAAAGCACATGTCTGAACATGTCACTCTCCAGCTTAAGGACCTGGAGTGGTTCCCTTGATATTTTTTTTCTTTTTGCTTTTTGGAGGTGGGAGGGCAGGGCAATTGAGGTTTAAGTTACTTGGCCAAGGTCACATGGCTAGTGTTAAGTGTCTGAGGCCGGATTTGAACTCAGGTCCTCCTGACTCCAGGGCTGGTGCTGTATTCACTGTACCACCTAGCTGCTCCAGGTTCCTTGATATTGAGGATAAAATTTAAACTCTTTGGTTTAACATATAAAGCTCCTCATAACCTGTCTTTAGCTCAATGGTGACAAACTCAAACAGAATTGGGGAAGGGGCACCAAACCAAGAATCCTCACCATCGTTCTGACTTGGATTCCTAGACCCTAATACTATCCTTTGCACATTAATAGATGCTTAATAAATGTTTAGCTGGTTAGATTGGACTGGTGATATCTGTAAACTAAAAGCTGATATCCGTATTTCACATATAAAATGAGTCACATACACCCCCCCATCTTACTGATGGAACCCCTTGCCTAGACAAGCACAAGGAGGAGTAAAGTGAGCAGGTTCAGGAGCAGTGAGGAATCTGACTTGACCAAAGGGGAGGGTCAGTAGGACTTGAGAAACTCCTTTCCAGGCAAAGTTTGAACTCCAAGCTCTGACCCTAAATTGACCCTATTACATACTTTTGACTTCAGTGAAGGCCCCAGGTCATTCAAGGGGAAAACAGAGTAATTTCTCATCTCTGGAGTGCCCTGGATCAATCTCTATCTCTCAGGTTCTCCCTCAAGAAAAATAGCTAGATTTATTTTGGGGAAACAGCTTTCAATTACAAGACAAATCTGTGTCTTCCAAATAGAAGGGCAAATAGCAGCAAAAGAAAGCAGAAGAGCTAATTAGAGCCCATGAGGGGCAGAGGAGGTGTTGGTTTGAGGGAGCCCTGGGTCCCCTAGGATCTCACTTTGTCCTGCTGTTGGTGGTGATCTGACAAACCAGAACAGAGGAGAAAGAAGAAAGGAATCCTTGAAGAGAACCCAATCACTTGCTGAAGTCCTGCAAAGGTGAAAACGTCAGATTCAATCCTGCTGATGTGTGGCCTGGAGCGCTCCTTCTTCCCAGGAGCCACAACCATAAACTGGGACACCTGCCTGAACTGTTCCACAGAAGGCCAGGCAGGTGGAGAGGTTACCATGGGATGGGAGGAGGGCCAGTTGGGTCTCTGATCCAAGCTGCAGGATGGAACCACACACAGTGGAATGACAATTTTGAGAAACCTCAACCTGCTCTCTCTTTCCTCTTGGGCAGAAGTAGCTGCCTCCCTCATTCTGCTGAAATAATATCCATAGGATAGCAATTACAGTCATAATGGAGTGAGCCTCCAAATTCATTAGCCTCAGCTTCCATGCCATTGATTTATTGTTTAGTAATTAGCTTACTAGAGTCCCAGGGATAACAGAATCCTCCTTATTTACATAATTAAGACATAAAGTTTGTGTCTGGGGAGCATCCAGGGCCCAGAGGGTTGGCAAAGAAGGGCAGCAGGGGCTTGGCAGCTGTCCTCAGGGATGCACCATCCATTCCTTTTCCCTTACAGTCAGCCTCCATTAGGAAAAAACAGCCACAAGGTCCATATAGAGAAGATCTGATTCACTTTGAGCTTTTGGTCAGGGGCATATTTCTCCCTTTGATGTTTCCCTTTCAAAAAAAGAAGTCATATGGATTTAAGACCAAGGCAACCAGCTTGAGAGTATTAATGCTTTTCCAGTTCCTCTGGCACTGCCTTCTTGCTATGGGGAGGAGTGTGGGGGGGGGTCAAAGAGTACTTGGAATAGCATTCACATATACACCCATGTAACAGTATAGTTTGGTAGGAAATACAGGGATCTGGAAGGGAAGGACTTGGGTTCAAAACCTAAGCTTTGCCCCTTGCTAGTGGTATGATGTAGGGCAAGTCACCTCCCCTCTCTCACCTTCTGTTTCTCCTTCTGTAAAATAAGGAGGTTGGATTAAGTGATCCTAAAGTATTTTCCAGCTCTGTGCTCCTCAGTCTTGGTATAGATTTGGAATCTTAAAGGTTATTTAACCCACTTCCTTCTTTTTACAAATGAGGAGCCTGATGCTGAGAGCAGTAAAGAGACGTGTGCCCCATCATATATCTAATGAGTAACAGAAGTAGGTTTTGAACTCAGATTTCCTGATGACAAAGTCAGCCATTTTCCCATTGCACCGTGAGGCACTGAGTTCTCTCACTGGACTTCTGGATTCATGGTAGTGGTGTTTACAATAATGGGATGCCCTTAAAGGACATCTTCCTGAGCCACTTGTCTGCTGGACACACATTTTGAATTGGCTTTTCCAAACATGTTCTTACACATGTATTTCTTAGATTTGTAGGGTGCTTTGAAATTTACAAAATAAAGCCTTATGAGATATGTATTGCAAATATCATTAAACCCATTTTAAAGGTAAGTAAACTGAGTCTTAGAGATAATAAATGACTTGATCATATAGTCCATGGGGGACCTGGGAACTTGAACCCTGGTCTGATTTCAAGTTCAGTTCACATTCTCTCTACTCACCTTATGGCCAAAAGCAAAGTATTCCTGTGTCTTCTGTGGTCAGGAACAAATATGGAAGGTTCAGGTAGTAGTAAAAAAGGAAAAAAACTCACTTGGTTAAAATAGAGAGTCCATGCAGATGGAGAAGCTCCATTTCCAAGGGAAATTCGAGCTCAAGATTCTGACCCTAAATTGATCCCATTATACTCTGTTGGCTTCAGTGTGAAGCCCCTTGAGCATTCAAATCAAAGAACGCCCTGTATCAGTCTCCATCTCTTGAGTTATCCTTCAGGGAAAGGAGCTGGGTTTATCTGAAGAAAAACAAATCTATGACCTTGCTCAACAGCATCAGGCTTTGGCCATCTGAGCTACCTGGCCCAGACAGTGTTTATATCATATACTGTAACTGAAGTAAGACAATGGATTACATGAGAGCTGTGGCTCCCAGTCATCAGCACCAGATCCCAACATCAAGGTCTATAGACTCTTATCTCCTGGGGGGAGGAGAGAGTTCTCCCATTCTTTGCTCACTACAAACCAGAGGACACAAAAAAAGGGAGAACCTCTCTCCCCCCTGCTTCTTTCCTTTTCTTCTCCTTACAAAGAGCCCCTTCTGTTTTCACTTCTTTTATCTCAGGATACAGCTGGAGAACACAGTCCTTAAACAGATCAGATGGCACCCTGCTGAGGGGAAAATGCATTACAACGGTTCCCGGCAATAACTGGCCTTGATTAACTTATGCAAATGGGCTTGCTGCTGCACTTTGTACAAGAAAGTGTTGGGGTTTTGTGGGATGACTTAGAGAGTGAGCTTCCTTTCCGCTATTCTGCTCTAACTTGTTGCTGCTTGCTGTGGACTCTGCGGTGCCCATGACCAAGGAGAGGAATAGAAAATGCCAAGTGGGTAAGGGCACTCCACTAAACTGAGAGGCTACGCAAGAGCAGATGGGAGAAGATGAAAATGACAAGATTATACAAACTTTTTGATAAAAGGTATTAATGAAAAACCAGCATTATTACTCTGGTATTCATATAGGCCAGCTCCAAAGATGATTAAATAGAAATCATCTATGATAGCTCAGTGACAGTTTAGTTATCTGGTTTAACATATGGTGAACCTGGCTGAATGTTTTGGAGATAAGAATCAGGTAGAATGGAATATCTTAACTTGAGCTATAGGAAGATAAGATTCTAATACTTGTGCTCATGCCTTAATGTAACAAACTGCACTGTTAGTCTCTGTCCATAAGTCCACTCATGCAAGTTTTCACGTGTCCAAACAGAGCAACGAGGGTCTAAGAGGGGCAGGGCATACCTTGCTGTCTCTTCCTTGATAGTCTGACAATCTGTGATTGTCTTCTCCCTGGACTTTTGACCTGTGACACCTCCATGACCCAACTCATTAGAATTGAGCCCATTGCCTTCCTGACCCAGAATTGAATTTGATTCCATGAACATTTCTTAAATGTCTTCTATGTGTAGATCCCGGTGCTAGATGTGCTAGATATAAGAAAGTCCTATTTAGCTTGCTCTTGTGCTGGTTAGGGAAGATTCTTCCAACCTCACCCTCTACCAGCTTCAAGAACAACTCCATTAGGACATGTGCACAAATGTTAAGAATTGAATAACCAATTTGTAGAGGGTACTCCCTTTAGCTCCCCACCACATGATGAAAATACAAGCCAAGGACCTGAATAAATTCATGGGAAAGTTAATAGATATCCAAATATATCCTAACTTTAGAGAGCAACATCATGGATGTGGCTTCCAAGCTCTTCTATAACTCTCTGCCCTTGTCTAAGAGAGTCCTTGGTTCAATTTCAACAAACATCTTTTGAATACCTAGTATTTGCAAATTCTTCAAGATATAAAGATAAAAAGGAACATGGTAACTTCCCTCAAAGAGCTTGTGCTTGTTCATAGACAGCGTAATATGAGGAAAAGTGATAAATAAAGCCTTAGACAAAGTGTTACCAGAGTTTTCTGGTCAAGACCTGTGATTTCATTGGTGTCAGGAACTCCCAATGAAGAAATTCCTTCTAACAATATAGATTATCATTTGTTCTACAACTTAGGGTCATAGAGACTCTCCCAGGGCACTAGGAGATTAAATTACTTAGGCAGTTATTGTTACTCACAGATATTATGCATCAGAAGTAGGATTTGGACCCAAGACTCCTTGACAGTAAGGCTGACTTTCTATCCAATATGTAATGCTGAACTTCAGAACCAGCAGTTTAATGAAGGGAAAACCACTTTAAGTTTAGGGAGAGGAACAGGGGTCAAGGAAAGCTTCATGGAAATATGGTCTAAGTTGACCTTTGATAACTATTAGACCTTTCTTTTTTTTCTTGTCTTTTGGAGGGCAATTGGGGTTAAGTAACTTGACCAAGGTTACAGGGCTAGCTTTTTTTGTGTGGGTGTTAAGTGTCTGAGGCTGGAACCAAACTCAGGTTCTCCTGACTCCAGGGTTGGCTCTTTACTCACTGTGCCACCTAGCCACCCCTATTAGACCCTTCTTAACTGGGCTTCCAGTCCTGACTCCTTTTAGCAAACTGTTGTCACCTATGCTCTGAAGTGATTCAATCACTAAAAATGTTCCCTTTTTCTTGAGGGGCAGCCAGACCTTTCCCTTTCCCTATCTTACCTCCTCAGCATTATTATTATTATGCAGCTCATTCCCCATTCCTTCCACAGGAGTACGTAGGGCCTGATTTGCCTATCCCCTCCATGGGAGTACTTGATTTCCTTCCTAGTTTACTAATTTGTAACTTTACAGCTTGACCAAGTTAAGGGAGAGTGTTCCATTCCCATTCCATGTATAGTATTGCATAAGCAGTGCTTTTGTTCCTGCTGAATGGCGATGTTACTCAAACGTGACAAAGCCATCTTTGTTCTCAAACTCCCCAGTGCTTCAACCTTGTTTTATGCCACTCTGAAAACCAAGACAGCATGAGCTGGCTAGAAATGGATATGTAGCACCTCAGAAATCTGCTATTAATGGTGGGTTTGGGTTTAAAAAAAAAAAAGATATGCATTATTGGCATCTTCTCCTGCTTGCCCAGGAATGGCTCTAGCGCCCTACCTTAATTTGTAAGCTATACAGATTGAGCTGCTTCATTTCAGCACTGTGGACAGCACCTCGGGCAGCTGCACAACCTTACCTGAACAGGCTTAGGTTTCCCAATAAGTACACAGAACTCCATCACAGCTGAGACCTTAAAAGACCATTGCTTTCTTCATCTTTTTACCTCCAGGCAAATTATTCCTAAAACTGCCCATTTCTGTAGTGGAGAGACTAACGTACTGGACTAGGCAGTAGTAAAATAAGGTTTTGTATCTTGTTTCTGTCACTTAATTAACCTGCTTGGGTTTTAGTTTGCTAATCTATAAAATGGAGTACCTATCTAATAAGATCATCTTAAGACTTAAATGAAGTGATCTGTGTAAAACGCCTTGAAAAACTTAAGCCCCAAATAAATTTCAGCTCTTCTTCTGCTTAAACAGCTCTGGAGAAGCGTCTGTGACTTGTACTCTCCAACCTCAACCTGATTTCTCTCCCACAGTCTCTTCCAAACTCATATGCCTTCTGGCTGATGGGAAAGAATATACTGATGTAGGGTAGGGGCCTTAGAAGATGCAGTAAATATGGACTTGTGAGTATAAAAATACTCCCATCTATGTACCATCTGTTCCTCAACTTCTTCAATGGAAGACAGTTCTGATTTCCAAGAAGAGTAAATAAAAAGGATTATGCTTTTAAGATCACCATTAGGTCCAGAGATCTTCCTCTGCAGCAGACACAGTCTCTTCTCTAAGAAACAGTACCATTTCAGAAATTGGTTGCCAAATAGATTCAAATCAGCAAGCATGTATTAAGTACCTACCATATGCCAAATATAGTTAGGCACTGGGGAAACAAAAACAAAACAATTCATCAAAGATCTTAAGTTCTACTAGGAGAAATAACACATACATAGAAAAGTAAATACAAAGTAATTTGTAAGGCACTAACAATTGGGATGGATCAGGAACTGAGCTTTGAAGGAAACTAGTGATTCCAAGAATACAGGAAAGAGTTATGTGACATCAGTTTGGAAACATAGCCTAGTGCAGAAGTGTCACATAGGTGGTCAGTGGGCAGCATGTAGCCCATAACATTCCCCAATGTGGCCAAAACAGAATGAAATGTAATTGGGAAATATTGAATAAAATAAGTATAAATACAATAAAACATAGATAATGTTAATGTATGGTTTTCCTTTATCAATATGCAGAACATGGGGATCCTTATGTATGGTTTGGTAGCTCTGTTTCTATTTGAGTTGGACCCCTCTGGGTTTGTGAAGGGATTTCAATGCCAAATACAGTAATTTGTATTTATTCCTAAAAACAAAAGGGAGTTATTGAATCTTCTTGAGCATGGAAATGATATGATCATACCTGTACTTTAAGAATGTCAATTTGTCAGCTATGTGAAGATAGGATTGGAATAGGACATTCTGGATTCAAGGAGATCAAGTGGGAGGCTTTACCCATATCCAGGTAAGAGATGATGAGGACCTGAATAAGAGTGGTGGCTATGTGAGTAGAAATGAAACAGATGAGAGAGAAGTTCTAGAGGCAAAAACAGCAAAAGCTGGTGATTGAATATGGAGTGAGGATCAGCTGAGAGTGACTCTAAGGTTTAAACCCAAACCATCACGGAACTACATTCCCTCTAAACTTCTGAGTAGCAATGGAGGAGGAAAGGGTTCAGAGTCATGCCTGGAACAGCTAGCTTTCCAGGTCTCAAACCTGACCCTAATCATTTTTGTCTCCCCCACCAATACACATGATACCCTTGTTGCCAACTTGGGAGATTGTATAATGGATGTCTATTCAAGAATTGTGACTTGTAAATTACAGAGTTAAAGTCTCAAGCAAAACCTGAATCTTAGAGTTTATTAGGACATGAATAAATCAAAGGTGAAAGAGAAATCTCAGCCCCAAACTTGTAAGAGTTGTACAGGCATATCCATACCCAATTAGCACTCTTAACTAGATCCATGAAAACATGACAAAACAACAATACAGGGATGAGTTAATCCAGAGAATCAATGTTATATATACCCTTACATACATGGTCAACACATAGACTAATTAAACTTAAAATTCAGAGTCAGCATGGATAGAGAATGTAGTGCATCGAAAGCTGACCTTGGAGCCAGAAAGACCTGGGCTTTAAGCCTGCCATTTACTGACTGCATGAACCTAGGCAAGTTACTTATCCTCCCAATGCTCTAAGTGTCTAAGACTGCAATTACAGAGAAGACGCCAACTGACATTGGTAGCAAGATTTTCCTCATTCAGGAATTCCCTATACCAATCCAATTGAAATAAGAGATAGATAGGAGTTGGGTCAAGGTTATAGCTGACTACATATTTGGAAAAATACTTCCCCAGAGTCCTGTGTCTTTTTTTCTGATGGGCCAGATCATAGGACCTTAGATCTAGAGATAGAAAGGACCTAAGAGGCCAATCCTTCCCTTCTCTTTTGTAGATGAAGAAATTGAGGTTAAATGACTTGTTAAAGATCACACAAGTGATAAGTGTTTGAAGATGGAATTTGAACCCAAGGTCTCTGATTCCAGAGTCAGTGTTCTTTCAACTGTAGCATGCTGTCTCCCCTCCCTACTTTCTACCAGCAGGAGGAGGAGTGTGTATTCATGGAGAAAACAGAATTTGGTTTCTGGACCTTGGGGAATCTTAGGGTTTATCTAATCTAATCCATACCTCTGCAACATCTTCAACCTGTGACCATCCTACTTTTTTTTGATGACCTCTACTGAGAGGGATAATATAACTTCCCCAAACCATCAATTCTACTTTTGGAAAGCTCTAATTAGTTTGGAAGTTTCTATTTACATCAAGCCTAAATTACCACTCCACCATTTCCCCATTGCTCCAAGTCCTACCCACAGGGCCTGAGCAGAACCTGTATGATCTGCCTTCCTGTGATAGCCCTTCAAATATTTGAAGACAGTTATCATGTCCTTCCTGAGATACCTTGTCTCCAGGTTATACATTTCCCAATTTCTTCAAACATATGGCATCATCTAGAGACCTCTCACCATCCCAGTTTCCCTGTTTTGTAACACCCTTCAGCTTGTCAATGTCTCTCTTAAAATTCAATGTCCATAATTGAATATAATCATGAATTTAGAGCTGGAAGAAACCTCAGAAGTAATCTAGTCCAATCCTTTCATTTGTCAGATGAAAACAACTGAAGCCCAGAGAGGTTAAATGACTTGACAGTGGAATCAGATGTGACCTGACCTGGGGAGAGTACAGAGGTCTATTGCCTCCTTATTTCCAGATGTAATATCCCTCTTCAAGTAGGAAGCCTCTTACAATCCTTGAGTCTTTTTCAGGTGTACTGTCACTTAGTTGTACCTTCCCATCAGGTACATGTGAAGCTGTTTTTTTGGACCCAACATTATTTGGAGAGCAATGCCACACAACGTGTTATTTACAAAACTAGCTTGCTGCTACACAATTAAACAAGGACCATGAAGGCAACCTGCTCTCTTTCCCCAGGCCTCAGTTTCCTCCCCTATAAAATGAGGTTGCACCACATGGCACATAGGATTCCTTTCAACTCTAAGTTTCCAAAATTCTTGACTCCTCTAACTTTTTTCAGCTGAAGCCCACACAGCCCCTCTAAGCAAGAGCCTAGTGAAATTCAAAATCCAATAGATTATGAGATTCCTAAACTGCTAGGGATGTGCTTTTCAGCTGCGCCCCCCCCCCCCAAATCTCAGTTTATAGGTTTATGTAAAAGTTTTTGACCTTTCTGGTTTTTAATCCCTTGCTGGAGGAGAAGGGAGGAAGGGAGGAAAAGGTGGGTCTTGGAATAGGCATCCTCTTCCTTCCTGGATATTTCCTGATCTCATCAGCTCAAGGTAACTCCATGGAGCAGGCCAATCAGCACCATCTTGAGGATGACTCAAAAGGTTCAACTACCCAGTTCATGATTCTAGTACATGTAAAACATAAAATTACAGATTCCTTGTAATCTCTTTCTAGTAAGACTCAAGTCAGGTTCTTGGTTCTAGAGTCTAGAAGGAAGGTATACTGGAAAGAGTGCTGAACTGGAGTCAGAAGACTTGAATTCAGATCCTGCTTCTGCCTCTTAATACTTGGACAACCTTGGGCAAATCTCTGGACATCAACTTCCTCACCTGCTAAATGAGAGAGTTGGATTAAATGACCCCCCCTAAAGTCCGTTCCAGTTCTGAATCTGGGATGCTGTGATTCTGTGGGGTCTATGTCTTCTTTTCTCTTCTCCACAACTCATCCTAATATTTGCTCCACACCTCCTGGTTTTGTCAAGGAAATGGATCTTTGGATTTTTTTTCTCATTCAATTTTTTTGCTACTTGCAAACACCCCCACACACACATACACAAGGTACTGAGTCAGTTGGGGAAGTGATAGAGTAGAGAGGAGGTGGCTTCTAATCTGGAAAGCCCAAGAAAAGAGGTGGAGAACAGGATTTCGAAAAAGAACATAAGGGAAAGAGACTCCTAGGCCCTTCTGGGTGATAGGATAGGGGAACTGGGAAAGGAACAGAATAGTATCACAAAGTATCCACACAGGAAATTATCAGAGGTTCCAGGAAGGCCCATCCTCCAGTCCAAAGTGCCATCTCACTTCAGGAAATTATAAGGGCAAAAGGATTTGCCAGGGTTCTTGGGTGTGGGGGCGAAGAAAGAAGAGACAGACAGATGAATTTATTTAAGCCTCATTTGTTTCTGGATAGAACCAGTCAGTTTCTGGTCCATTGCCAAATGATGGCTTTTTCCTGGGGATAATACAGATGGGGCCTGGTAAATAGCAATATAAAATAATAGCTATTGTAATAGTAATGATATAATAATAAATAAAACAGCATTAGCTAATAAGGAGGGTTATTAGGGTTAAAAGAAAAGCCTAGGGGCCTGAGAGGAAAGCAGCTTAGCACTGTTCTTTCTCCAGCTGATGACTAATAGGAAATTTCAAATGTCTTAGACTCATAGAATGTCAGAGCTGAAAAAGACTTCAGAGATCATCTAGTTCAACCCCCTACATTTTACAGACGAGGAAACCAAGTCCCAGGAAGATAGTTGCAAAGGGTCACAAAGTATGTAGAGGCTAAGTTTGAACTATGCCTCAGTTTACCCGATTCCAATCCACTATCTTTTCATTGTGCCAACTTGATTAAAATGAGCATGAATTGCCTTTGGGTGAGGGAAAAATTCATTATGTACAAAGCACTTTCAGAGCTATCTCTGGGGAGGAGCAGATGTATGACATTGGGAGGAGATTGTATGCCACTCCCTGTGCCCCACAACCCTTCACCATTCAGAATAGCTACCCTCCCCATCTTTTTTCTCCTATCCAAATCTTCTTTGACCTTCAAGGTCTCAATTATCTTGCCTCAACTCCTTCTTATTCCATAGATCACTATTCTCTGAATTCCAATAATATTTACTGTTTAAACATCTCTTTCAAGCAAATGTATTTCTTTTGCTTTTGCTCTTTAGAGGGCAATTGGGGTTAAGCGACTTGACCAGGGTCACATGGCTAGTTTGTGTGTGTGTGTGTGTGTGTGTGTGTGTGTGTGTGTGTGTGTGTTTTGTCTGAGGTCGGATTTGAACTCAGGTCCTCTTGACTCCAGGGCTGATGCTTTATTCACTGCACCACCTAACCGCCCCATCAAGCAAATGAATTTCAATTCTGGAAACATCAAATGCTTAATAGGGACTCTACTGTGTGCTTACGATAAAAAGATAACCCCTGCCCCCAGGGAGTTTACATTCTACTGAACAGGTTTCCAGATGCATAAATGCCAGATTATGTATAGTTGGAAAGGAGGTGCAGCCTGAACTGAGCCTTGGAAGAAAAAGCTAAGGATTCTAGGAGGTAAAGGTAAAGAAAGAGTATATGGAAAGAAAGGTCTTTGCACTTCATGACAAGATCACAGATTTAGAGCTAGGAGAAACATTAGAGACCATAAAATCCAACTGCCTTTTACAGATAAGGAAACTGAGGCCCAGATAGGATGACTTATCCAGGATCAAGCAGCTAGTAAGTTGCTTAAAGTAGGATTTGAACCCAGGTATCTCTGAGTTCTGTATTATTATTTAACTGTTTTGTGTTCATAGTTTGTCTTTCCAATCGGACTATAAGTAACTATTTGTATATATTCCATAAACTATTAAACTATATGTGCATACACCATACCCTCCATTTCACTTAGAGTGGAGTTTAGCATTTAGTAGGTGGTAAATATTATTCAATTAAATCAAAGCTTAGATAGACTTCCACTGAAGATGAGGTGATAGGAAGTATCCTGAGTTATCCATGTTAGGTAGCAAAAGTGTAGAGAGAGCCTGTATGTGCAATATTTCCATCTATCATTTACTCAGAGGTAAGTTCAAATACCTACAAGACACTCAAATTAATGCAATGTTATGGTTTTTTTTTCCTTTCCCCATGTCAACAACCATCCTTCCTTCTCTTCCAAATACAACTTCTAATTACAAAACATAAACTCAAAATGCATTTTGTTTTATTTTTAAACTATTTCTTTCAGAATTTATCGTCTAATCTAAGATTTTCTTTTTGTCTCTCATTGAAGGATTCCATTCTGTTTTTCCCCCATCCCCTCCACCCTGATCTGGACAGCTTTGGTACTGCATGCAGACTAATGACTTCTCAGTCCTATGCAGATGCTGTGAGAGTCATCCCCTGATGAGAAGTAATCCTGACTCACTCTCTTTCCCAGGTTGAGAGTACTGAATTAATAGGAAGAAATGGTTCAGTGATGACCTTAGTGTGCTGATTGATGGGTTTACATAATGGAGTGATGGGGTGGAGTGAGGATATGTGTGTCCATATTCCTGTGTGTGTCTCTCCCCCCCCCCCATTTTTGTCCTTAATTTTCTCTATTTGCCATCACATCACTGAATACTTTCTGGTTAAATAGCACAGCCAACTCTTTGGACCCTGGGTCCTGCCAGCCTGAACTATTACTGAATTGTGCTGTGAATTAATAATCAATTTCCAAATTGGTTTGGGTTTTTCCCTTTTTCCATCTCTCCTTTCCTCTCAGGAACCTCATTCTCCATCCGTGAAATGTGCTGACAATTGGGCAGTAGGCAGCCGCCTGCAAATTAGAAATGAGGGAGAGGAGATCATGCTCCTACTTCCGGGCAATTATCGGCTTCTCCTCCAAGGGAGGGAAGGAAAGGGGAGATGGGGATGGGGTGGAGAGCTTGCAGGAAGAGTTGTCTATCACTTCCCTGGAAACTTGTTTATTTTGCCATTAGTGGGCAAGTACAAACTCAAGATGCTGCTAAGAAGTTTTGATCCTTCATATTAACTCTAATTTGACCTTCAGAATCTTCTTGGACCTGCCTGAAGCCTCTCTCATCACTTAATGTGATCTGCTAATCCCTTCTCCTTTCAGATTACCTTCATCTATTCTGTTTAGAACTTGTATGTGCCTGGTTATTTGGGTGGTGTCTCCCCCATTAGAATGTGAGCTCCTTGAGGGCAGGGATTGTTTCTGCCTTTCATTGAATCCCCAACATTTAGCACAGTGTCTGGCACACAGTAAACACTTAAAAATGCTTGTGAGGTAACTCATTTGTTCTCCTATCAGCCTACACAGTTGTATGACATTGTCATTTTGAAAGTATTTTCACATCCATTGTATCCTCCCCTGTGAGGTGGATAGTGCAGGTACCATCTTCTTCATTTTAGATCCTGGGAAACAGAGGCCCAGAGAGATTGGATAACTTGCTTAACATCACATGGTAAGTTAATAGCAGAGATGGGCATAAATAAGACTTCCTGAGTCCTCATTCATTGCTCCCTCTTGTAATGATGCAGGGAGAATATATATGTGTGCCTAGATGGAAACACACACACACACACACACATGCCCTGGTTCTGGTTTATTAGGGAAGCTCTCACCATGAGAGGACAAGGGCCATCACCTGATGCTCAACCATTATCATTCATCAGCATTGCCATTGACATCACCACCATCTTAGTCAGCCAACAATCAGGAGAAGGAAATGCTTGCAACACTGTCCTTTGCCCCCAATCAGATCACATCTTCAGTGTCATGTTCAGGTCTGGACCCCCCATTTTAAGAAAGATAATGATAAGCTAGAGAGTATTTAGAAGAGGGTAGCCATGATAGTAAGGGAACTTAAGACCATGCCAGTCACAGATCTATTGAAAGAATGGTGGATGTTCAGTCTGGAGAAGAGAGTATTGAAAGAGGAATTAGCTTTATTCTTCTTAGCCCTAGAGAATAAAACTAGGGGCAATATTGTAAACCTACAATCCTGTGAGTTTTCACTACGGAAAAGCAGATTTTGGCTAGACTTTAACTATGCGCGGAACTGGACTAAATGAGATATGAGATGATTTTGAAGGTCCCTTTCAATCTGAATTTCCTGTGATGTTTTATTAAGAGAGAAGAGACAGGACACTAACAAATGGGAGATCAGGGAATGTTTCATGAAGGAGAAATCACCCAAACTGAACCTTGACAGAAAATATAGATTCTGAAAAGGGGAAATGAGAGCAGAGTATAATCCAGGCTTGGGGAATACCTTGCATGAATGTAAAAGGGTGGCAGGTAAAATATTGAGTCTAATTTAGCTGGAAGACTGAAGGGGAGTGATATGGAAGAAAGGTGGAAAGTTTGGGTGGAGCCAGACCATGGAACATCATAAGTACTATGTGAAGGAGTTTATATTTTAGCCCAGATGCAGCCAACAAGGAATTATTGACAGAAGGAATAAAGTGGTTGGATCTGTCTCTCAGGAGGATCCTTTTTGGCAGCTGTGTGGAGGATAGATTGAAGAAAGGAGAGAGTGGAGCTATTAGGTGACAAGTGGTGATGAGGGTCTTACTGAAGCTGTGGCTGTGCAAATGGAGAGTAGACAAATATGAGAGATTTTGTAGAAGGTAGAATTGACAGGATTTACCAAATAATTGGATATGGGATGTGAGGGAGAGGGAAGAGTCAAAGATGACCCAGTTTTTACAAACCAAGGTGACAAGGAAAATGTTGGCAATCTCAAAACAAATAGGTAAGGTTCTTGAAGGGAGAATGATAGGTTCAGTTGTGGACTTACTAAAACTGAGATGCCAACAGGACATCAAAAGGGAGGTGTTGAGCAGGCAGTCATAAATGGATGACTGGAGTTAGGACAGTGCAATTAGGAACAGATATATAGACTTGGAATCATTTGCAAAGTCAATGAGATCACCAAGAGAAGAGTATAGAGAGAAGGGAAGAGGGCATAAGAAAATCTTAGGACATAACCACATTTAGGGGATAAGAGGTAGATAATCATTCAGTAAAGGAAATTGTTGTTGTTGTTGTTCATCCTTTGTTCTTGAAGAGGACCAATGACATCAGGAAGGTCACCTCTTGACTTACACAAGAATTAGATTTAAGTGAGGCAGAGCTGAACAAAGGCATCAGCCTCACTCTCTCCTTCCAGAGTTGCAGAGTCCATTAGCAAGACAAAAGTCAAGAGAACTGGCCTTGGTCCAGCTAAGGAAATTGAGGAATTGGGTGAAAGGACATATAATAGTCATGGAAACTAAGATCTGAGAGACTATCTAGGAGAAGAACAAAAGTAGTAAACTACTAAATTAAAAGGACCGTGGATTGAATCGTGACAGAATTACAGAAATGCAGACTTTGAGGAGATCTCAGGAGTTCTTTCATCCAGCCTTTGCCTAAACAGCAATCCTCTCCACTGCAACCCTGACAAAAGGTCGGTCAGCCTTTGCTTGCAGACTTCCAGTGAGGGCAAGACACTCTCTTGAGACAGTCCATTCCATTTCAGGCTGGCTCTGATTGTTAGGAGTTTTTTCTTACAGCAAACCTAAACCTGTCCCTTTTCAACTTGCATCCCTTGGTTCTGCCCTCTGGTTTCAAACCAAACAAATCTAACCTTCCTCCCATTTAGCATCCTTTCAAACACTTAAAGAAGGCTACTACATGCACTAACTTCAAAGTCAGATGACCTATGTTCAGGTCTTGATTTTTGTCACTACATGTATGACATTGGGCAAGTCAATTAGCCTATCTAGACTTCAATTTCCTCATCTATAAAATGAAAGAGTTGGACTAGATGACCAATGAGGTCCCTTCCAGTTTTTTTTTTTGGTTTGTTTTTTTGCATTTTGGAGGGGGTCACACAGCTAGTTTTTTTGTTAAGTGTCTGAGGCCAGATTTGAACTCAAGTCCTCCTGTCTCCAGAGCCGGTGCTCTATTCACTGTACCACCTAGCTGCCTCCCAGTTTTTTTTTTTTTTAATCTAGGATTTTGCGCCTCTCCACCAAAATTTCCCTTCTCTGAGCTAAATGTCCCCAGCCAATTCCTTTGATTAGTTATAGTATGGAATAATCTCAAAGTCATTCATACAACCTGACATAATAGATAGAGTATTAAACTCGAAGTCAGGATGACCTGAGTTCAAATCCTGCCTCAATCTCATCTTTGGTTACAAATTATTTAATCTTTCTCTCAGTCTTAGTTTCCTCATTCAGAAAGTGGAGATGATAAAAGTACCTATATGACAGGATTGTCATGAGGATCAAATAGGATAAGACATGCAAAATGTCTTGCAAACATTAAGTTGCTGAACTGTTATTGTTATTATGTTATTAGGTTTGCTATATATTCTTTGGATTTATCTAGTTTATAAAAATCTTCCTAAAATGTGGTATCTATCTAGAGCTAAACATAATCAGATGTGGTCTAATTAGGGAAGACTAAAACAGCTACTGGGCAAGTAAGTGCAGTGGATAGAGAGCTGGGCCTGGAGTCAGAAACATTCCACTTCCTGAGTTCAAATCTGGCTTTAGATACTTACTAGCTATGTAACACTGGGCAAGTCACTTAAACCTGTTTGCTTCAGTTTCCTCATCTGTAAAATGAGCTAGAGAAGGAAATATCAAACCACTGTAGAATCTTCACCAAGAAAATGCCAAATGGGGTCATGAAGAGTCAGACATGACTAAAAATTCATTGAATAACAGTAGCTACTAGCAAGGTTAGTACACTCCTGTTCCTGGATGTCAATTCATTCTAATTGTCTGTCCTGTAGAATTCTTTTGGATCCTATGTTATCTGACATACTTGCTACAATACCAGCAAGAATAATCACCTACAAATGTGATGAGCATTCCTTCTCTACTTTTATCCAAACCATTAATAAAAAAGATTAAGTTTCTAACCCTAACCTTAACTGCAGATCTCAGTGCATTCTCTAAAGTAGTAGTTCATAACTTTTTTTGCATCCTAGACCCCTTTGGCAGTCTGGTAAAGCCCATGGACCTATTCATAGAATAATGTTTTAAATAAATAAAATACAAAAGATTACAAAGGGTGCCAATTATATTGAAATAAAGATATAATTTTTTTTCCCATCCAAGTTCACAAACCCTGAAATTTATCTATAGACCCCTTGGGAGTCTGTGGATTCCAGGTTAACAACCCCTGCCCTAGGGACTCCAGTCTTTCCTGACTCCATATTCAATGCTCAGGCCCAGTGGATTGATCCCAGGTGCCATGCTCTTACAAACAGTCACTTACAGAACTGTTCTCCCTTATCCTAACAAAGATAACTGACAGTGGCTTAACAATAATATCTGCCAGTCCTTTTAGCAGTTATGAAAACTGAGCAGGACTCCCCCAGCCCCATGATGCCTCCATGCTACATGTGGGGGCCAGCCCTCACTACACATAATTGTATCGTTGTCATTGCCCCTATGTTCCTGTCCCCAAGTGTTTCAAGTCAGGCTTTGGTCCTTCCCTTGTGTAAGGTTCAAACTTGTCACAATAAAAGACCATTATTTTCTGAATTCCTGATCTCTTTTGGGAAGGTCCCACTATCAAATGTGCTAGAGCAGAATGGAACAGAAGATCATAAAAAGCAAAGATAAGGAAATAAAAGGTAGAGGACAGGTTACCAGTTGAGCTGGTAACTATTTTTTTTTAACAAGTGGCACCTTATTGGAACACAAAACAATTACAAAGTGAGGCACTAAGATCACAAGATGTCTTTTTGGAAGGTGGACAGTGAGCACCTGGCATGTTTAAACCCCGACTTCTCTTTTGAAGAAAGCATCTTTTAGGACTTCCTCTTTTGCATATATTCACTCTAATGAATGCATTTTAAAATATACCCCTGAGCAGCTGCCACTGGAATAGCCAAGCCCTTTAATTGGTTAACTATAATGTCAAGACTGGGAAGGGAAGCAAATGAGACCACACTAGGGATGGCCATTGCCTGTGCCTGGAGTACACTCCCTCTTCTCCACCTCAAAGATACCCTTGCTTCCTTCATAATTCAGCTTAATCACCACCTTCTACATGAATCCTTTCCTGATCTTGTCCCACAGCGGCTAGTGCCCTTTCTTCCTAACCTATTTTTATTTTATTGTGAATATTTTAAAATTTTTTATTTTTTAAATATGTGCTTATTGACATGCTGGATTAGAATGTCCCTTTGACTGAAGGGTTTGTTCTGTGAAATTTGGATTTAGTCAAAGGGCTGCACTTGAGGACCTAGAGGACCATATGTAGCCTTAAGGATGCAGGTTCCCCACCCCTGCTCTATACCAATAAGACTTAATTTCAGGCCAAGAAGATATGAGTTCAAGTCCCAGCTCTGTCGCATAACAGATGCATGGTTTAATCTTTAAGGACCTTAGGAAACTCTCTAAGACTCTACCATCTCAGAGGAGGAGTGGACTTCCATTGATAAGAATTCATTTCCTGGCCCAGGAGTTCTCTCTCACAGGTTCAGTCCCAGTAGGTGAAACAGTCCACAAGAGGCAGAGATTGAGGGTCTTTGAGTACAGACTGGATGACCACTTATTACGTATGCTGTAATGGGGATACCTTCTGGGCTGTGATTTGGACCAGATTGCCTCAAATGTCCCTTCCATCCATCTTGCATTCAATCTGATGATTGGGGCCAGTCTAGATGGAGTTTGAATCAGAGTTGACAATGTAACCCCATGCTCACCCTCTACTTTCTGACTGTCTTCTAGGGCCATCATTCTGAAGGTATTGGGGCAGGGAAGGGAAGAAACAGTTCAATGAGTAAGGCTACAAGGAGAGAGAGAAAACCATGAGAACTGATTTAAAAAAAAAAAGCAAGAGTCTAATCTGAACTTGCAAAGAAGTCCTGAGAGTTCAGCCTGGAGTCACCTTGGCCAGGTTTCAAGTGGCCCCTCCCACCAGAGTAGGAGTGAGGGAAGGAGAGAAGTGGCAATTACTGTTCCAACTGGGAACCAGGTGCCGGATACAGCTAAGGCCCCAGCTTTAATTGGGGATTAGAGGATATATGTTAGCAACAAGGTGACTGAAAGGCCTCATTCTCCTTGTTAAAAATTGGAAAATTCTCCCTCCAGGTGCAATGACCTTTTATGAGGCATTGAAAGGGAAGAGGCAGAGCTCTGGGCAGTGGACATGGCTTTGCCCGAGGCTCCAAGGTGACCTCCCCCAGTTGTGTGTGTGAGGGGGAAGACCTAGGCATCTACCTAGTAAACCAGATTCCCTTTTAGGGGGCTCTGCAGAGACTTTGGTGCTTAACCAAAGTAGCTTTGTGTATCTGAGAAGAACTTGGGTCTGCCTAATCCTGGGGTGGGGAACCTGTGACCTTAAATCAAAAGGCAGCATTTAAGGACCTAGAAGGGCACCCACGGCCTTAATGTCGAAGGTTCCCCACCCCTGGTCCTAATCCCTAATTTAGAAGTCTTGAGAAGAGAAAGAAACACCACCCCCTCCCCATAAAACAAACAAACAAACAAACATACAAACAGAACAAAAAACCCACTTCCAGGAAATTGCTACCACTTGGGCTTCCAAGATTAGAGATCCATTCTTCCAGGTTGAATACAATATCCCTCTTTAAATTCTTTTCAAACAAAATATCCTAGAGAAGGCTAATAAATTGCAGTGAAAGTAAGTTTAAAAAAAAAAGGAGTCTGAGGAGCTTGCTGAAATCATAGGGTCATTGCAAAAAAAAAAAAAAAGACATCAAGGGAAGAAATATGTAGGGTTTGAGTCAATGACTTTTGACAGTGGCATCCACCCCATCCTTAAGGCTACAGGCTCTTCAGTCATTTGCGAAGGAAGGTAGTTTGGGTTTTGGGGTTTTTTTAATTCCAGCAGAAAAGTTACAAGAAGTAATAGTGTCTTGAAATGCTCTTACACTCTGTCAGGAGAGGAGTTGGACCAAGAAAAGAACTTCTGGTGAAAAAAGGATGTTGCCAAGTGTAGTACTGGGAGCTATTGTGGAATTC
Source organism: Petaurus breviceps papuanus (assembly GCF_028583685.1). NCBI lineage: Eukaryota > Metazoa > Chordata > Mammalia > Diprotodontia > Petauridae > Petaurus > Petaurus breviceps. The sequence goes on along the minus strand of NW_027187419.1, from coordinate 5,508,455 downwards.
TGCAAGAAAATAGCTAGCATTTATATCCTGCTTTAAAGTTTGCTGAGTACTTCGTATGTGTCCTTCCATCTAATCCTCATAACAGCCCTGCCAATGGATGCTATTATCATCCCCATTTTATAGATGAGTAAATAAGAGGCAGGCAGAAGTCAAGTGGCTTTTCTAGAATCATGGAGCAGATTTTTGAACTCAGGTCTTCCTGACTCAAGTCCAGTGTCTCTTCAATGTGCCACCTAGTGGTCCATAAGGGATCTGGTGACTTTTTGGGTTATGTTAAGGAGAGAGCTCTCTGGTTATAGAGGCTAGAATTAAAGCAATGAGGGGGGCAACATTTTCCCTACATCATTACCGTTGGAAGGAGATTAGCTAATCAATGCATATTTGTTGAATAAAGAGCCTTAGAGTGTCAGAGCTGGAAGAAATCTCCTAATTCAACCATCTCATTTTATAGATGAGAAAGCTGAAGTCCATAGAGGTAAAGAGATTGCCCAAGGTAATAGGGTGAGATAATGGCAGATAAGAACTGAATTCTCCTAAGTGCCCTTTTACTTCACACTGCTCCATTTGGGCCAGACATTGGGGCTGATACCAAAGTAGGAGATATGAAGTAGTATAGGAAGAACATGGGTTTCCATCCAAAGGAAGCTTACAGTCAAGTTGGGGAGACAAGACAAATGCACATGCAAAGGTAACTAAAAACCTAAAGCAGGAAGTGATACATGTCAAAGTCAAATGAATGATACAATGAAAAAAAGATTTGGGGGATTGAAACCACTCAAAACAAATCAATCAAATTGATTCGACGTTGCTATACAGTAGCAAAAAAAGCCAAGGATGCATTTAGACAGGCATAGTGTCCAGGGCAAGGAGTATCATGGAAGGAAGCACTGTCATTCTGCTATACTCTGACCTAATCAGACCACATACTGATTAGTGCTCAGGTCAGGGAGGTTACCTTTTAGGAAGGTAAATGATAAGTTGAAAAGCATTCAAAAGAAGGTATTCAGAACAGTGCAGAGCTTCACATTCATACCCTTCTAGGAACTGCTAAAAGAACTGGAGATGTTTAATTTGGGGAAGAGAAGACTCAGGGGGATATCCTGTCTGGCTTTGAGTATTTGAAAGACAGCTTTGTTGGTAAAGGGACTAGTCTTATTCTGTTCCAGAATGCCCCTACTTTGAACTCTGAAATTCTGTGAACATCATTGGACCACTGAGGACCAAGAGACCAACTCAGAATTTGGTGACCAGCAATGGCTTGTTGGAGAAGGTGGAGCTGGACCCAGGCCTTGGAGAATGATGAGATATGTGCAGGTGCACTGCCCCAACAAAACATTTGTGTATCCTCAGAAAGGTTTAAGAATTATACCTGCTTGGGTATTGCAATCCACCAGAGGCTTGGAGCTCATACAATGACTCACTTTTGTTGACTTTTCACACACACAAAAAAATATATCTGTGCTCTAAAGAGGAGGGTTTTCTGGCATTACCAATGTACATGTCCCTTTGAATTCCAAGATTCTGTGGTTTTATGATAACCTGGTACCCCTTCAGACTGGGTTTGGGGAGGAAGGCATACACAGAGCCAAGGACTTAATGCTGGAATGCACAAAGTATGTTGAATGTAAGCTCCTTGAGGACAGGGAATAACATTTTGGTTTGGATCCCTAGTGTACAGCACTAAGAGCTTACAGTAGTAACTAGTCATTTTTATACAGCAAGCAGATGATCCAAACACACCTTAGGGAAGGGAAGGGGAGGAGGCAGGGCTTCAGAAGAACTCACCTGAAATATAACCCTCAAGAGAGGAAGAGCTTGCCATCTGCTAGCTTCCTGTTTAAACTAATTATTCCTGCTAAATAGGCAATAGGTGTTCTTGTTTCTAACCTACTAAAAAATTATGAGTGCTTGGAACCTTATAAACTCAGTACCAAAGACAAATCTGTGGTTGCCCTTCCAACTTTAGAACTATGCAGATGATCCTATGCAGAAGATTCATGGGGGAGAGGGGAAGGAGTTAGAGGGAAAGACAGGGCTATGAGGCCAGTTTCAGATGGTAGACAGTCTCAAATTTCAAATTAAGGAGTTTGAGGGTGGTGTGGTGGAAAGTGCTGGATTTGGAAAAAGGATCTAGACTCAAACCCTTGCTCTGTCATTTAATTCCTGCATGGCCTTGGGAAAATCATTTAGCCTCTTTGGGTCTCAGTTTCCTCCTCTATAAAATTGAACTAGGTGATCTTGAAGGACTCTTCCCTTTCTAAATCTATGACCCTATGAACATTATCCTACAAGTGACAATTGTAGGTTGGAAAGGTAGAGGAAGATGTCCAAGGATATAAACTCTGAACATCATCTACCTTTAGGAACACTCACCATTGGTTTCCCAGCCCCCAGATCCAGGGAAGAGGGACCACCTGCATGGCCCCATGAATTCTAGGATGAGATCCCAACCATGTAACAGGCAGGATGATTTATCCATGAGGCAAATCTGAACAATCTGTCACAGCCCATAATGAGAAAGATTGCTGCTTACAAGGGGCATGTCTATGACCAGCACAGCCACATTAATTATGGAACCAAGAGAGAGTGAGAATTGAGGTAAGATGATGGACTTGGGAAGGAAGGGTAGACAAGGAGGGAAGGTGTTGCTCTTCACTTGGAAGACACTGTACAAGTTATAGTCTACCCATGGTAAGCTCTATCTTTGACCTTCCTTCCTCTTCAGTGGTCAACTACTCCTTTCTGTCTCACCCCTGTACACAAAAACCTCACACTGCCCTCTGCCCTTCCCCCACTTCTCATCAGTCTTAACATGGTGTTTCACAGGGCATCCCTAAAACCCCTGATCTAATCCTTCCCCACAGGAAAAAAAAATCTGCTTATTTTGACCTTCATAGTTGTGCTCTGGAGATATTTTAATGGCTTAAACTAAAAAGCCATTACAAATAAATACAAATGGAAATGTCTTGCTGGCAAGGTTAGAGCAGGAGGGCCATGGTGCCACTAAGATCACAATAGCTAGGGGACCTCCTACCCTTCACCACACATCCAAACCCATCCCTACCCCCCTAACACACACACACACACACACACACACACACACATTCTGCGCTGTCTGGCTGGGGAAGGTACTAAGTTTGAGTGTGTTGTGGTGGAAAGTGCTGGATTTGGAAAGAGGATCTAGAAGCAAACCCTTTCTCTGTTATTTAATTCCTGTGTGGCCTTGGACAAATCATTTAGCCTCTTTGGGCCTCAGTTTCCTCCTCTATAAAATTGAACTGGGTGACCTTGAAGGACCTTCCCTTTATAAATCTATGATCCTTTGAACTTTATCCTATAGGTGACAGTTGTGGGCTGGAAAGGTAGAGGAAGATGTCCAAGGGGAAGGTACTAAGTGCTCATAGATCACTCTGGCTGGCAGAACCAACTATGCCCAGGGATATACCAACTAGGCTGATTATCAGAGGCCATTAAGAAAAGTAACTGAGGCCAAGAGAAATCAGGCTACAGGTAAATAAGAACTAGGCATCCATCCTTCAAGGAAGGCACTGTTGGTGTCATGGAAAGAGTACTGACTCTAGAGTATAGGTTTGAATTTAGAACCTGGATTTGAATCCAGAGTGATCTTGGGAAAGTTACTTAACCTCTCTTTCCTAGATTTACACACTTACATTTTTTGAAAAGATGATCCTCTGCTCTAGTTCCTATGAAATATCATCTTCCTCATAAAATATTCTGTAATATTTATACCATATAATATAATATAATAACCAGCTGGAAGTGACCCTTTTTTCCCCAACTGACTTAAGAGTTGTAGTTTTCTTAGGCATTAACAACATTGTATTTGTCTTATATTTATTTGTGTTAATATTTTCTTTCTCTCAGTAGACCATAAGCAATTTAAAAGCATTGTGTTACTTGTCTTTGTATCTCCTCTATTGCCTAACCTTGTACCTTGGCACATTTTTGAGTGGGCAAGAGGAGAGAGACACAGAAGTCCTCTGTGTAGGAGGACTTCTGGTGTGATCGGAAACTTTTCTGTAATTTAGAATCTTAGAGAACTGCCTGAGGGCATTGAGAGGTTAAGTGATTTACTTGTGGTCATAGCACCAGCCTGTGACAAGGGAAGAATTGAATGTAGGTCTTCCCTATACCACCATTCTATACCCAGCAACACAATGCCTTTCACCTGGCACAAAGTAGGTGCTTATAAGTTAATTCAATATTGAAAAAATGAATGAAGTTGGAAAATCCCAAAGATGGCCTCAATCAATTATTCCCCATCATCAAAAGATGCCCAGTCATTACCAAAGATGATAAAAAGATCAGGGAAGAAGCTGGATCTGCTCCCATTTTATGACACCAGCCTGGAGACCAAGTGAAATTTCTACTGACAGAGAATGGCATAGATGCTCACTGAGCAAATGGCCCTTCTCATCCCGTGCTTACAGAATGCTTTCCTCTGCACTGAAGTATTTATTTTGTGTGACTTAAGTCATTATGAATATAGTCAAATAACCCACATAGAGTGGTGCTTGTGGAGCCCCAACTCCATCATACTCCTTACTTAGGGTTTCCTATTGAGACAATTCCAACCAATTCAACAAATATTTAAGTACCTACACTGTGCAAGGCACTATACCAGGTACTGTGAGCATAAAAATGAAAAGTATCTGTCCCTGACCCCAAGGATCTTCTAATCTAGTAGGAGAGTCATCATTGAAGTAATAAATGGAGAGAAATCCTCTCATGCATATTTAATTTCTCTCCTACACTGACTCCTTCTTATATGCCTACAAACATACTTAGGTCTTCCAATTCTTAAGAAAGTTTTTTCAGACCATCTACCCCAACCAGATGCCAAGCCATTGTAATGGAAATGCAAATTTAAAGATCTTCCCTGCCCCTAGGCTAAAGTGCACCTGGAGACTGGGGTGGGAGGCTTGTTTTTCAGTTGATACTTTTTGATTGGCCAGTGGGTCCAAAAGGTTGTTACATTCTCTGAGCCAGGAGAAGGCTATATAAGCCCTGATGTGTAGCTTTGTTTTGGGACTCACTTTGAGAAGTGTTCTGTGATTTGATCTGAATTCTGGGAAGCCGTTGTTGAGAGTCCCCCGGCTTTGAAAAACCCAGATGTGGAAACCCAGATGTTGACTGGGTATGGATGTAATGGTTGGACAGTTTGGAAAGCTGTCTACTTGATCTGTTAATGTCTTGATAATTCTGTCTGTATATTTTGAAGTTTGGGGTGCTGACCTTTTTCCCCTGAACAAGGTAAACGATATATGTCTGACTGATTAAAGTAAGCTTGTTAACCCATTTTGACTTGCTTTCCTTTAACAAAGCAGATCCAAGAACCTGTATGGGCAGCAAACCCTGAGGACGCGCTTGGGGTGCTTGCTGCTACAGCCATCCATCTCCCTCCTCCCCTTTTCTGCCAAACTTTTAAAAGTGAGTGTTTAAGTCCAATGCTTCTACTTTTTCATTTCCTTTTAACCACTGAAACTCTCCTCAAATCCATGCAACCTGGCTTTTCTCTCTATCACTATTGAATGAAATTGTTTTCTCAGAGGTTTTCAACCTTTTATGGGCCTTTTTGGCCCATAAAATGGTTGCCAAATGGGCAAATTTAATGGCCTTTTATCTTGCTTAGTCTTCATCATTTTTGGCATTATCATACTTTCTGGATAGTCTGTCCTCTTTTGGCTTTTAAGACATAACATTCTTCAGATTCCCCTTCTGCCTCTCTAACCCATCCGTCTCCATCTCCTCTGGCTTCTCATTCCAATACTTTCAAGGAAGTGGTCATTTCTCTCTTCTTATTATATACTTGATTTTGAAAATATCATTTCACTTTCATGATTTTAATTACTACTTCAATTTGTACCAGTGACTCCCAATTCTGTATCTCTAACCTTGATTTCTCTCCCATGCTCCAGATTCACCTCTCCAACTAGCTATAGGGCATCTCCACCATGAAAGCTCCAATAAACTTAACATGTTCAAAACAAGTTTATATAAGGGATACTTTATCTTTTAGAAGCCTGTTCAAAACTAGGCAGATGATAATGTTACTCCAACTCGGATTTTGGTTGCATAGAAACATTTGCAGCATTCTTGGCAAGGGACTACTTATGGTCTCAAAAAAGAGATGAGAGTAAATTTCATGCTGGGACCTGCAAAAACTAGGAAGTGATCAAAGAAAGAGACAGACATGGCAAAGGAGAAGAAATGAATATGGCACCTGGGCTTTGCTTGAGTCACATCTCCTACTGAGCCTAGCAGAAGATGAGGCATTCCCTTCCTTTCTTACTCATGCTGGTGCTAACCTATAGGGGCATCAGTTCTGAGGCACTTTGGTGGCCCACAGAGGTTTCCCCTTTCCTATGCCAGGAAGCAGTGACTACAGAATCCTGAGGAGTCAGTGTTCTGGTTCTGGATAATGGTGGGCATCCCAGACACTGAGAAATGCTGCCTTCAGTATTCCTGATTTATTGGATAAGTCACCAACTCACTTTTCATGTCTCCCCCTATATTGATTTAATCATGAGGGACAGAGGTAGAGTGAACTCACAAGCTTTTGTTCCTGGAAGTCAGTAGGAGCTTCTTTGGAAATGGTGTAGTTTTCTTGTCATTTTCTAGCATTTCTATTTTAAGGAAATGACCTGCTCACTATAAGGTAATGCATGTGTAAATGACTAGTCAAGATTTGGAGGTCATATGGGAACTTATAAATAATAAAATATGAACCTAAACAGGTTCTAAATACCCACAGGTGGCATTTGGGGAGCCACACTTATTTTGTTGTTGTCATTCAGTCATTTCAGTCATATCCTACTCTTCATGGCCCCATTTGGGGATTTCTTGGCAAAGATACAGGAGTGGTTTGCCATTTCCTTCTCCAGCTCATTTTACAGATGAGGAAATGGAGGCAAACCCATAAAACCTGTCCTTCCTCTGGCTACTATTTATGCCTCTGATAGCACTGTTCACCCAGTATCCCCTGTTTGAGATGTTGGGGAGATTTTTTTAACACTTTCATCACTTATTTTCAATTAGTTATTAAGTCATATTGATTCTACTCCTGAAATATCTCTAGATGCTTGCACCCAGATCCTTATTCTAATGCCTCCACTCTAGTACAGGCCCTTACTAGGTTCACCCTACATCCATGATTACAGAAAGTGTCTTCCCGCCTCCACTCTCCACTTTCTACCACCCCTTTGAGTATAGCTAAACATCTTTCCTTCCCTATAGATTAGGTCAAGTTTTTCCTTTGTTCAAAACCCTTCATTGATTCTCTAACATAATGACTACTGAATAAAGTTAAAACTCATTTTCCTGTCCTAATTTGTCAACATCTAGTCTTATTGTCTACCTTTCTCAACCCTACTTTCTTCCATCTAGTCCATACTCCATGCAAGCCGGGCTACTCATTGTTGCCTGTACAAACCACCATGCTTTCTTGGCCCCTAGATTTTGATCATATGGTTCACAAGGTCATAGACTAAGAGCTGAAAGGAATCTCTGAGGCCATCTAGTCCAACTCCTTCATTTTACAGAAAATGCTAAGGCAAAGAGAAAGTAAGCAATTTGCCCAATATCACACAAACTCAGAGGTAAAATTTTAACCAAGATTCACATCCTGTATTTTTTCCACTGTACCATGTAGCTTCTCTCTTTACTGCCCCACCATCCACTCATACACACCCTGTAGAATTCCCACCTCCACTTTAAAGCCCACATCAAATATTGCCTTCTCTAAATATCCCCAGAAGGTAACAGAATGAAAAAGCATTTATCAAATGCTTACTATGTACCATTCACATAATGTACCATATTTCCCTACTAGACTTTGAGCTTTGTGAAGTTAGAAGCTGTCATGTCTAAATTTTTTTCTCCAATCAGTGCCTAGTACAATGTTCTGTGCAAAGGCAGTGGTTTTTAATTGAATTCCACAGTTAAAAAACTACTCCAGCTTCTCCATATATACGACCACAGAATGATCTTAAGAGCCTTCCTCGGAGAAGAGTGACCTCACAAAGACAATAAGGAAGGCATATAAGAAAACTATCCAGTCAACTGTCTCCTCAAGTGGGACTCTAGCATGACAAAGTTGGGACTTTTCTTTATTATTGTTCTATTGAACACTTCTGTCTTTCTAGTCTACTACGATAACTTTCCTGGGCTCCAGAAATCTCTATACTATCTCACATTGTCCTGGTTTTGGTATGAATATCTTCCATTTATTCTCTTCAGTTCACCCATGATATAGATGATCCCCATGTGTCATTATTTATCTTTTTACATTTCTCCTTATGTCCATCTGTGTGTACCTACTTAAGTATATTTTTATGAAAGTCCATCTTTGTGGCCAGAGAAGACAAAAAACTATACTAATAAGTAAGCAGCTGAGGGTCATGGGAAGAAATCTTTTCTTCAGATGAAGAAAAGCCTGGTTGTAGAGCAGGTAGGAGGAATGAAGAATATGGTAACTATCATTGAATATTTGAAGAGTGCTCCTGTGGAAGAAGGATTAGCCTTGTTCTACAGACACTTACTAACTGTGTAAGCCTGGGTAAGTAACTTAACCCTATTTGCCTCAGTTCCTCATTTGTAAAATGGGCTGGAGAAAAAATGGCAAATCACTCCAGTATCTTTGCCAAGAAAACCCCAAATGGGATCACAAACAGTCTGACATGACTGAAACAATGAACATACCTTGACCCCTGAGATAAGAATCAAGAACAATGGGTGGAAGTCATAGGGAGGTAGATTTAGCTCAATATAAGGAAAAAATTTCCTAACAATTAGAACTATACAAAAGTAGAAAAAAAACTACTCCAGGAGGTAGCTACCCCATCACTTTGTGGTATTTAAGCAAAGGCTGGATGATCACTTGTCAGGAATATGGGACAGGAGATTTCTGCTTTGATACAGGTAAGAGTAGATGACTTCTGAGGTGTTTTCCATTCCTGAGATGAAGTGATTCTCAGGCCGTGTGTGTGTGTGTGTGTGTGTGTGTGTGTGTTAACAACTACACTCAAGATGATGTTTGCAGAAGAAGCCTGTTGAGAGCAAAATACTGGTCAAGTCAGTAAGATCTTGTTCCAACTCTGCACATTGGCCTACTTTCCCAAGAGAAAGACACATTTCAGCCCAGAAAAGTTTCCATTATCCTGCTGTATGGCCCACAGATCAGGAAATAAGCACTGAATGGAATGACTTCTTGACTTGGTTGAAGTACATGTTAACTCTACTCTCTCCCTTCCTCCTTTCTACCACATTTCCTCATTTCTGTTGAGGGCACTGCCATTCTTCCAGCATCCCAGGTTCATAACATAAGTATTAACCTTGATTTGTTATCTTCCTTTATCCCACATATCTAATCAGTTGTCAGTCTCTTGCATCAGACCCTTTTCCTCTGTGTGCATAGCAATCATTTTAGTTAACATCCCTATCACTTCTTGCCTGGATTTTGACAATGTCTTCCTAACTGGAATCCTTGCATACATTTTCTCTCCTTCCCAATCTATCTTCCACATAGCTACCAAAGTAAAATTTTTTTTTTTGTTTTTTGGAGGGCAATTGGGGTTAAGTGACTTGCCCAAGGTCACACGGCTAATTTTTTTGTGTGTTAAGTGTCTGAGGCTGAATTTGAACTGAGGTCCTCCTGACTCTAGGGCCAGTGCTCTATTCACTGCACCACCTAGCTTCCCCTAAAGTAAATTTTCTTAAGCAATGGTCAGACAAAAGCATTTCCCTATTCAACAAATTCCAGTATCTCCCTACTGCCCCTAGGATGACATACAAGCTTCTCTATTTGGCTTTTAAAGTTCTTCAAAATTTGACCCCAACCTATATTTCCAGCTTCAATTCTGTCAACCATAAAATGAGAAGGTTGAACTTGATTGTCTCTGAGGTCTCTTCCAATTTGAAATGTAAATCCTATGATGATTTTTATTTATTGCTCCTTCTATAATTCCATTTCTTTGGAATTCCCATTTCTTTGATTGTGACTTCAGTGGAAGTGGGGTACAGATACCCCTTTACCTTTGTAGGACCTTTCTTAAAGACTAATGTCAGGGGTGGCCAGGTGGCTCAGCAAGTAAGAGCACCAGCTCCAGTGTTGGGATGACCTGGGGATCAAATCTGGGCTCAGATACTCAGCACCACACCCAGAAATAACTGGTCATGTAACCTTGAGCAAGTTACTTAACCCTGATTGCTTTAAAAAAAAAAAAAGAAGAAGAAGAATTTGGGGCGGCTAGATATCACAGTGAATAGAGCACCAGCCCTGGAGTCAGGAGGACCTGAGTTCAAATCCGGCCTCAGACACTTGACACACTTACTAGCCATGTGACTTTGGGCAAATCACTTAACCCCAATTGCCCTCCAAAAAGCAAAAATGAAAAATGAAAAAAATAAAAATGAAATAAAAAAATAAAAAAAGAGAAAAAAACTAATGTCACCTTGAATGCAGGATACTGGTCTTCCAGATGTATTTCCAATCCAGTTCACTGTAACAATCACTTCTTAGGTATCTCCTATGTTCAAGGCACTGTGCTAAGTACAGGAGGAAACATTGATCAAAGGATAAACAACCCTTCCCCTCAAGAAGCTTACATTTTGGGGGCGGCCAGGTAGCACAGCAAGAAAGAGCACCAGCTCCAGTATCGGGATGACCTGGGGATCAAATCCGGGCTCAGACACTTAGCACCACACCCAGAAATAACGTATAACCTTTAGCAAGTTACTTAACCCCAATTGCTTAAAAAAAAAAAAAAGAAGCTCACATTTTACTGGAGTGTTTAGGGTCTAGCTCCTCTTCAAAGAGTATTATTCTTTAGGCTTATATTTCTTTCCCAGGCTAATCAGTTGGTATGTTGAATGACTTCATACTTTTTTCCACCCTTTTGAAATAAACATCAAAATTAATTATCTGAGGCTGAACAATTGGGGCTTTCAGCACAGCAGGTTCCTAAAGGGAATCCTGGCTGGATGCACCAGATGGATTCTCAGCATAGAAACACTATCCAAATGTGGCTTGAAACTGGTAATTTCTCTTTGGGAAGCTGGAATTGAGTGATGGGACCACAAATGAGTAAAATGTTTTCCCAGTAATGAGGAGGGCAAATAACAGTGTAGCAGTCAGGACCTTGGAGAGCTCCCTTCCCTGAGCTGCCCCCCCTTCATTCAATTTACCTTCAACCCATGTGCAGTTATTTATCTTTATACTCTCGTAACTGCTCTCCATTCAACTCCATCCCACTTGTGCAGGGAATGCAAAGCACAGGAGGGCACTGAGGAGGAAGAGTTTCAGAGCTAAGGGAGCTCTTTTTATCCTCTGCCCACCCCCGCCACCTATATACTGGTAGAAAGATGGGGAAAGGAGATTTTGAAGGGAGCCTTTGCTCCTCCCTGAGATACTTTATTTTTAACCTATCCCAGTGAAATGTGTTGATTGGACAGCCAAGCTTCTATTTTCACAAAGAATTTCTGTGGGGAGCCAGGACAGACCTCTCCCCCTGGGCTCATGTAAACAATCAACTTCACTTTGCTAGAATGGAATGAATAGCATATCATTCAAGGGAGCAGAGGCACATTAGAGTGTAACTTGGGCCTCCTCACTGGAATAGAAGTCTATCACCTATAGTTTGAGGAATAAATACCACACAAGAGCCCTAGGAAGAAATGGAGAGATAGTGATTCACACTGAGGTGTTTGTCCTATCTTGGTGACTTCAAATGAGATCATAAAATTACACACTGCTAGAACAGAAAGGAAACTTTAAAATATTTTTAGTCCAACACCATCATTTTACAGTAGTTAGCTGAATTGTCTAAGATCCCACAGGTAGCTAATAGCCCAGCTGTGGCTAAGACCCAGGTCATCTGACTCTCAATCCAGTATCTTCTTCTTCTCTGGGCCTCAGTTTCCTCATCTACACTGTCAGGATAAAAGGCTCAACTACTCCATGCAAGGCAGAACTATTAGACTATATGTGTGTGTATATATATATATATGTACGTGTGTGTACATATCCATCATATCTATAGCTATCTATACACGTATGTATATATATAAAGTGTATATATATTTTTATGTACACACACACACACACACACACACACAAATACCTTCCCTACTGAGCAAAGAACTGAGTCTGAACACTGGCCTCAAGAGACATGATGAAACACTGAGGCCAGATCTAGCTAGCATCTATCCAGGTCAAGCCTATCTGGTTTCCATCATTCTACTACCAAAGGCAACTTTTCAATTTTAGACTTATAGGCCTCCAAGTATCTCCTTCCAGACCCACACTCCTATGGGGGATGCTTAAGTCAAAACCAGACAAGATACTGGTTTCATCCAGTCCCCTTTTTCCCCCCTCTTAAGCCAAAGAATAAGATTTCCAGCAGCTGTCAAGCCATTCCTGAGGCTATCACTTTCTAGGGAGGCAGCATTATATCTCACCATGGCCCCCTGGGATTGATTGTTGCTTAGTTATGTGGAGAAAGAGAGTGAATTTATGGAAAGCATCATTCTGGGGTCATTAATATTTATTGAGTGCCCACAGGATAAGGGTGTGGAGCTATTTCAAACGATCTTATCAGTAAGGAATGTACTTTAGCACTGAGCAAATCCTCTTTTGAAGACCTGTGTAATGAGAGAACATGCCTAACGATGTCAATTCTCTCTAGTCCCTGATGTCTATGCACCCATCTAAAAGCAGACAGGAGGGTGACAGAAGGAAACCGATCAACTCATGAGCTCCTGGTCCTTCCCAGTGCAGTAACATTGAATACCAGAGATCTCAGGCACCTGGGTATGCCTCCTCCCCATCAGAAGCTGGCTTATAAAACCCAGGTCTTAAGGTCACAATCAGCTCACAGCAACCTCAGATCTTCCAGGGATTGATGCAGGAACTTATGTTTTAGTCTCAAAGCCAGCCCTGGGGAATCTTACCCCCGAGTGTCTGCATCCCTACGCAAAGTGCTGTGTGTGGTTTACTGCTCCCTAGGGGAGGGGAAGCTGGGGTGCTCCTCGGGCACACAGCTGTCAGGGAAAGAGAAATCACAGGCCAAAAACTGCTGCTTGGCTGCTCCTCCCCCCTCTGCACTTCCAGCAAATCAAAGTGAAAAACATAAAGCAAGCTTGCTGGATGCACTCCTCCAAAAGAAACCAGCCTGGGAAAGATTGAAAACCACTTACTGAGCCACATCTGTGTGGGAAAGCAGAGGGGCCTTTGTCTGCAGTAGGGAGAAGAAAGGGAAGGAGCGTTAACTAAGCTCTGGCTGGGCTTTGATGCTGCCTCCCAAGAGGCTTCACAAGTGCACCTGGTTGGAAAAACATACAATGACTGGAGCCTTCCCCTACTGCCAAGCTCCTGGGGCTTTTGATGGCTCTCTGGCTTCAGATGTTGGGACAAACAAAGGAATTTCTCAGCTCCCAGACAAGACCTGGGGTAGCATCCAGTCTCCTCTGCCTTCTGGATGGAAACTCCTACTGGATGCTGGGGCTGAGATGATGTATCAGGCACAAAGGTCTTGCTTTGCCCTCTTCCTTACAATATTTACAGGTTGGTTTTATTCAGCACTCCGAGGTATTTGTCATGGGAGAGGACAGGATATCAAGCAGAGCCAGGCCTATCTTCACAGAGTATCTCACTAGGAAGAAGTGCTATTCATCATTCAATTCAACAAACATTTACCATGAACCTGCTGTGTGCAAGTCACTATGGTAGATGGTAGGGACACAAGAGATAGGAAGAAAATTGACAGACTAGAACCTGGGGAGGGGCAGGTTACCAGACTGAGGAAGAAGCCGGAGGCCCTATGAAATGAGGAATAAGGATGAAATCTATTCTTAATATTTGTAAAGTGCTTTGCAAACCTTAAGGCACCACATAAATGTTACTTGTTATTGTTCCTCCTATTAACCCCAGAGGGGCTAGTGCAAGTGGTTAGAATAGAGAGGGAAGTTTCAGAGGCAGACTTCAGGACAATATAAGGAAAACCTCTCTAAAAGTTATAGCTATCCAGATATGAAAGCACCATTCCCCCAGCCCAGGTAGTGAGTTTCCTTTCATTGGTGAGTTTTGAGCAAAGGTTAGATGACCACCTCTTGTGAATATTGGACAGCGATGAATACTAGGTTATAAGTTGGACTAGATGGCCTCTGTGGTAGCTCTCAATACTGAGGTTCAGTGAATCTGTAAAAGTAGGCTAGAGGACCTTTTCTAAAAGAAGGGGAAATGGTATGATGGGAAAAGCTCTAGTGGAGGCAGAGGATTCGGGTTCAAATTCACATACTGATATTTATTACTTGTGGGACCTCGGGCAAGACATTTAATCTCTTTGGGCCACATTTCCCTCATCTGTAGAACTGGGGTTGGGACTAGATGACTAAGGTCACCGCTAGTTCTAAATCTATGATCATAGGTATGCAAATAACTATAATAGAAAGGAAGCTGGGATAAGTGCAGAGAAGACATTTAGGCAAAGTGCTATGAGAAATTTCAAGAGGGAGAGATCCTTCAGCTAGTTAAATCTTACCCACCTTGGAGTGGTGAAAAGGTGGTTAGAATTGCCTTCATGACACCTGTATTGGACCATAAAGAGAGGGAAAGACTTCAACAGATGCTGATGGGTAGAATCTATTCATATGTGAAGGGAGGAGGGGGAAAGAGAGGGATAATCAAGACACAGAACTGGGAGAAGGCAGGAAAAAGAGCAGGGAGGCAGAGAAGAAAAGTTCATTTTGGCTAGGAGTTAAATTGTAAAGGGCCTTGAATATCAGAGCCTATAGAAAACATATGAGAAGAAATTCTTGAGCAAAATAAGAGAGAGCATCACAGAAAGAAGAGTCAGGTCAATGAATGTTTAAGATGCTATTGTGGGGCAGAGACTGAGTTGGTTTGAAACTTTTGTGCCATAGGCAAGACAGTACTTTGTACATGGGACTTGGCTGGATTAGTTATCAACCTCAAAAACATCAATGGCTTTCCAAATGAAAGGAGGGAGTAAACTCTAGCCTGATATTCCACGCCCCTGCCCTAACCTGGTCTTAAATTACCTTTCTAACCTTTTATACCACACCTTCCTTATATGAATTCTCTATAAGAGGCAAACTAGTCAACTCGATCTGAACAAACTACACATTTCTGCCTTTATGCTTTTGTTCAAGACACTCCCTCCTCTGGCCTAGTCATATCCAACCTATACTTCAAGGCTAACCTCAACTCCATCTTATATAGAGGACTTCTTTTTGAGAGCCAGGATGGTGTAACAGGAATAGCATTGAACAAGATCATAAGATTAAGAACTAGAAGGGAAACTGAGGTAAGTGAGGCTAAGTGAGTTGCCCAGGGTTGCATGATTAGTGTCTGAGGTCACATTTGAACTCGGGTCCTCCTGACTCAAGACCTGGCACTTTATCCACTGAGCCATCCCGTTGTCCCACTCTAGTCCTGCTCCCTCTTTTTATAGATGAGGAGACTGAGGCCCTGATGGATAGAGTAGTTTGTCCAAGGCCACACAGGTAATAAGTAGCAAGACTGGAATTTGAAGCCAAGTCCCTAGACAGTAGGCTCAGTGCTCTTCCCCTAACACCACAATGATTCTCATGCCTCTTGGTTCTGCATGAGCACACTATGAATTATCGAGGAGCCTGGGCTTGGAGTCACAGCTCTGCCACTACTTGGCAAGTCAGTTCTCCAGTCTGGGGTCTTAGCTGCTCCCTCTTCACTTACACATGTTACTGTTAGCATGTACCGAATTAAAATTTTTTTAACATAAAAAAGAGGGGTAGTTAGGTGGTGCAGTGGATGGAGTACCTGGGGTGTTCTGCAGTCAGGAGGACCTGAGTTCAGATCTGATATCAGACACTTACTAGCTGTGTGACCCTGGGCAGGTCACTTAACTCCTTCACCTTTACAGATTTTTTTTGAGGCAATAGAGTTAACTAGGTGACCTCTAGGATCCCTTTCAGAAATTAAGTTTGATGCTCTAGGCTAATAGATAATCTAAATCCCATCTGCTTAAAGCCCTTCAGGATTACTTGGGTTCCTTCCTTTCTTAAATGCATAACACTAGTGGTTCTGCTTATTTGGCACTGAGCTAACATGGCTTTCTGACTTCTCTTGTGCAGTAATTTTTATCTTGCATTATTATTTAACTTTTCATAAATGGAAAGAACCTAAACTGGGACAGGGACACTGGGGTTTTGCCCTAAGGCACCAAAATTAAAGGTAGGAACAGCTGAGTTTAGCACTTGGTGGGAGAATAATTAACTTAAACAGGAAATGATTATATGGCTCCCTGCCTCTCACTCCTCAACCTGGCACCCCAACAAACACGCCAGGTGAGCTACCTTTTTTTTTTTTACTCTACCAGGGCCTGTGCCCTGAGATATATGTTCCTTCCACCAACACACACACACACACACAGCTACACACACCCATAGGGCCTATGTCTCACAGGGGTGGAGAACCTGCAGTCTCAAGGTCATATGTGGTCCTCTAGGTCCTCAAGTGCCACACTTGGACCTAGAAGGCCACATGTGGCCTTGGGCTACAGGTTCCCCACCCTTGTCTCAGTCTTTCCTCCCAGTGGACTTTGTGTCCTGGGGTTTTAGGACTCTCTCCATTCAAAGCTGAATTTATCTTTGAAAGTTGATTTGAGGATGCCTTTACTGGTGCTTTCCTGGATTTCTAGTTTTGTCTCATTGGGTGAGAGTGAGGTTTTATCAATTAGACTGTAGGCTCCTTTAAGGGGAAAGAAATATGCCTTAGACTTCTTTGTATCCCCACAGCATCTAATGCACTGCCTTACAAATTGAAGTAGTTCCAATATTTGTAAGTAAATATTTGCTAAGCAATGAACAATGAATGGATGAATGGAATGAATGTCTGACGATGGCAAATATATATTCACTGATTCCTGTGTGGGGAATTCTGATGTTGTGGGGGAACACAGGGGCAGAAGACACAGTCCCTGCCTCTAAAGAAAGTTGCAGTCTTGTCACCAATCAGTTAACTAACATTTATTGTCTGTTATATAGCAAGCACTGTGCCAAGTACCTGGCTACAAAGAAAAGTTGAAAGTGGTACCTGCCCTTAAAGAATTTCCATTCTAATGAAGGAGATAACTCATATATAGATCAAGATAAATATAGAGTAGATGGAAAAAGTGGGTGGAAGAGAATCTTAGAGGGGAAGGTGATAACAGCTAACTGTGCCAGGAAAGTCACAGATTCTAAGAGGAAAGGATTCTAGGCATAGGAGATAGCCAGTTTAGAGGCTCACAGAGATGGGAGATGAATAATGCTCTGTGAAGAATAACAAGTAGATAGCTCTTCTCAGCAATGCAATAATCTAAGACAATTCCAAAAGACTCATGTTGGAAAATGCTATCCACATCCAGAGAAAGACCTATGGAGTCTGAATGCAGATCTAAGGATACTATTTTTCCATTTTCTTTCCTTTCTCATGGTTTTTCCCTTTGGTTCTAATTCTTCTTTACAATGTGACTAATGTGGAAATGTGTTTAATATGATTGTACATGTATGACCTATATCAGATTGCACGCTGTCTTGAGGGAGAGAATTTAAAACTCAAAATCTTGTAAAAGTGACTGTTGAAAACTAAAAATAAATTATTTAAATTTTAAAAATAAGCAGAGACATCTAGATGGCACAGTGAATAGAGCACTGGAATAAAGTCAGGAGGACCTGAGTTCAAATCTGGCCTCAGACACTTGACACTTAACTAGCTGTGTGACCTTGGGCAAGTCACTTAACCCCAATTGCCTTGCCTTCTCCCCTCCAAAAAAAAATAACAAGTAGTTAGAGTGACTGGAATTTTGAGTGTTTAGAGGAGAATAATGCGTTAAAATCTGGAGAGATAGGAAGAAGCCAGGTTGTAAAGAGTTTTAAATGCCAGACAAAGGAGTTTCTGTTTGTCCCTAGAGGTATTAAAGAGTCAGTAGAATTTGAGTAAGAGATGAAATGGTCAGACTTAGGTTTTAAGAAAATTGTTCTGGCACCTGAGAAGAAGATGGGACAGATACATATGTGGGCCAGCATAAGAATTCTGTATAGATGATACCAAAGCAAATGAAGATAGGGCTTACAAACAGTAACAGGGAGTGATAGGAGACAGGTGGGTGTATTGGGGAAGGCTTTTTTTCATTTGTTTCCAGGCTAAAATTAATGAACCCACCTCCTCAATGAAGCCTCCCCTGATTCCCATTCCACAGCAATCTTTTTCTTCTCTGAATTCTCAAAATTTATAGTGAAGGAGAAAGAAAATATAACAAGACTTGTAAGAACATAGTAGTAAAGTGGACAGTCTCATCCACTGTTTTAAAACAAAAACTATTTGGTCCTTTGATAAGAGACACCTATATTTTTGTCTAAGTAGTTACCTCAATTTAGGTTTCTTTTGTTTGTTTTTTGGAGGGCAATTGGGGTTGTGACTTGCCCAAGGTTACATGGCTCGTTTTATGTTAAGTGTCTGAGGCCGGATTTGAACTCAGGTCCTCCTGACTCCAGGGCTGGTGCTCTATTCAATTTAGGTTTCTTAAATCAGATGGACTTCTTTAATAGTTATGAAAGTATTTGATCCCCTCCTCTTCTTTCCTGCCCGTGAACAGAGAAGGTCTCCCCATTCCAGTAACTGTGTGGTAGTTGCCACACAGTCATGTGGCAAAGTGGCCAGCCAGCCAGTGACCTCTGTTGAGGTTAACAGATCTCAACAGCTGCCAGCTGTGTGGCAAACATTCCCCCAGACACCTCTCTTTTTCTTTTGAATGATGTTCCCCTTTCTCTAGTCCCTCTCTCCTGTGAAATCTCTACTTAAGTACCCTAAATTATAACAAAATGCTGCTGATTGGCTGGGTACTCTAAGGGAGCCTGAAAAGTTATAAAAACCCAATCTGTACCCTGGGAAGCTAAAGCTTCTGCCACACCAAGAAGGCTTCCTTAGCATGCCAATAGATCTTGCTCATTTCAGTTGTCTGACTCCCATTCAGCAGATCCAGCTGACGGGTGAGATCATCCCTGTGCTCTCCAGGAGCACAAACTGAGAAAACCATCTACAGTACATACCAGTTCATGTATTGCTGAAGAAGCCATATACTGCTGTGAAAAAAAAGAACTGGATTGGGAGTCGGAAAAACTGGGATCAAATCCTACCTCTGCCAATTGCTAGCAGATTATATATGTCTAAGGAGGAAATTCTGTGTTGAGGAAGGAGCACTAGATTTAGAATCAACAGACTGGTTCAACTTTCTCAGTTATTTACTAGATTGAACACAATCTTTGGCAAGTTATTTAAATGGTCTTTGAGCTGGTTTCTTCACATGTAAGACTGATCAGTCAACAAGCACCTACTATGTGCCAGTCAGAAAAGGTGATCTCATCCCTGACACATGTCTATTTATCCCTGGGTGAATCATTTAAACTCTCAGTGCTCTAGGTCAGAGGTGTCAAGCACTGAAGGCAGCCCACAACACTCCCAAGTTTGGTCCTAATGAGATTAAAATGTAATTCCTGATTTTAATGTTTTTATATCAATAAAAACAAAACATGCAAACACGTGTGATTTTCTAAGTCAATATGTACCCTGCAGGGATCCTTATGCACATTTTAGTGTGGCCCCATTTTCAGGAGTTTGACACCATTACTTTAGGCAACTCTAAACCTGTAAATTATAGAGAAGGTACCAATCTGCACTAGGAGAGGGAGTTCCCTTATCAAGGAAGTTCCCTAAACCAGCTGTGTTAAACACTTGGGACCCATCAGCCACTCTCCCAAGTGGGAGCAGAACCAGATTATAATCTAATTAGGAAACATTTGACAAAACAAATAAAGAAAAATACTGGAGAAGGTAGATAATGTTAATACTGTTTGTGGCTTTCTAAGCCTGCAGGGATCCTTACACATGGGTCAGTGGCCTCATTGGATACCACTGCCTTACACCAGTGAAATCACAAGGCCAGTCATGCCCTGTGTGTAGGGCACTGTGATGGGTGCTGAGAACATAAAGACAGAAGTGAGCCGGTCCCTTCATGGAAGGAGCTTACTTCACCGAGATAGGATGAGATAACATAATTTGTAAAGCCTAATGGGGGCATGTGACTATGCACTGTTATTTTTCCATTTTCCTGAGCAGAGAGGTAATGAAGCGGGACCTGAGGGGAGTTCTTTGCCTTGGAGCTGGCTTAGGGGGTAGTATACACAGAAGGATTTGTTCGGGAGCTCAGATTTCTTAGTTTGAGAAGCAACCAAGCCCTCACAAAGTCCCAAGGTCCAGGAGTTCACCAACACAAGAAAACCAATCACTTAAGCCTGAGGACTAATTACCAGGGCCACTCTGATAAAAGGGAAGTCTTCCCTGTGTAATTACCCTTAATTAGCAGCTGGGAGTGTGGGAAGAAAGAAGGAAAAAAAGCCAAACCACTCTTTACAGGGAGCTCCCTCCCTCTTTTAGCAGCCACGTGCCCAGCCCTGATCCCAGTCTGGCAGCCCTGGCCTGCAGAAATCCCATTATTCAAGGCTCCTTGTCCCGCCTGGCAGTTCCTTCTCCACTAAATCTGAGGGACAAGCTCAGCCTTTCTGTCTGCTTAATCCTAAATGACACAGGCTCACTCCTCCAGTCCCCTCCTCCTGCTCTTTGACCAGACAGTGAAAGAGCATTTAGTCCCTACCGTGTGGCAAGCACTGTGCTAAGTGCTAGGGATACAAGAAAGGCAAAAACCCCTAGTTCCTGTTCTTAAGGCGCTTGCCATCAAATGGGGGAGATAGGCATAAAGAGGAGAAACACATACAGGATAAATTGGAGATAATCCACAGACTGAGGGCCCTCAGGATAAGGGGGAATCATGAAAGGCTTCTTGCAGAAGGTGAGAACACATTTTAACCCAGGTCAGAACAACTCAACAGAGGTCACTGGCTGGTCCTAAAGCTTTTCATAAACCAGCCCCAATTCACCACCCAAAGCATGCTGGGTGTGTGCTAGCTGATTTCTCATAAAGACTCCTCCAAAAATGGAGTCACCTGGAGGGCTTATCTCCATATTCTTGCAACAGAAGAGGCGGAATTGGGGGCGGGAGGATGATTGGGGCCCCCTCTCCCTCCACCCCCCTCCCTGTTCCAGTCCCACATCTGTCTGTCCATGTGCCAAGTGTTATAAGGAGAGGTTGGGGGCTCCTGTTCCCCCACACAAGGGAAGCTCAGCATTGTCAAGCACCCTTTAACACAATAAACTCAGAGCTGAGGAGCATGTGATAATTGCAACCCTGTCACCCTCATCACCTCTGAGCTGGCTGTTTTTTCTCAAAACAAATGCTGCACAGCTTGGAAAATCAGGTTGCAGTTTCATCTGAGAAAATGCACGCATGCACACATATGTAGAGTTTGTTCCATGCAGATATTCACAAGGAATGGCAAACTTAGACATAGAAAGGACCCTCCCACTCAACACCAAAGTCCCCTCAACAATATCACTTAGAGATGGTCTTCAACTCCAGGTTGACTGTTTCCAGGGATGGGGAACTCACTACTTATCTATGCCTGTTTCAGTATTGGAGACCTCTGGTTGTCATAAAGTTTGTAGTCTTACCTGGGTCAGGAACCACTTCCTCTTCACCAGGAGCCAGGCCACCCAGTTCCAAGGTACAACCAAACACTGCAGTATCCCCAAGCACACAGAACACCCATCTATCCATTGCTGCCATCACTATCCACACATACATACCTTACCCTGACTTGGCTCTCCAGTGTTCTAGCGCTGGATAAGGGAGGAGAAACCTGGAGCAGAATAGGACCAGAACTTGGAGGAAGAGTTTCCTTTTCTATTCCAAATCTGATTTCTTCCAGAGCCCTTTTTCCTGTGGTCCTAGGCAATTCTGCTTTGTTGAGGATGCTTTGTCCTGCAAAGTACCACCCAGTGTCATCAAGAACATTAGGAGAATGGGGGCCAGAAAGCAGCCTGGCCCAAAGCCTCTCTGTCTAAGGCCAGTAACAATGCCTGACAGGTGAGTGAGAGAAGAAGCTGCTTTGTCTCAGCCTTCCTGGAGAAGAAGTGGTAGATAGAGCTAATTAAAAGTCCCCACCGGGGCTGGCATTTGTTTTTAGGTTTGTTTTGCTTTGTTTTGTTTTGTTTTGTTAGCACGATGCATCAAAGAACCATTCCCAAAACATAAATAATTGAAGGATATGGACAGGCAGTTTTCAAAAGAAGAGACAAGAGCTAACAGCAACCAGATTTTAAAATGCTCCAAATCACTAATAATAGGAAGAATGCAAATTAGAACTACTCTGAGGTTCCAATTCATGCCTGGAATAGTGGAGAAAGAGCCAGCCTTGAAGTCAGGAAGATCTGGGTTTAAGTCTCTCCTCTGCCATAGTCTGGCTGTGTGACCATGGGCAAGTCATTTAACCTCTCAGTGCTCCAGGCAACTGTCTAAGATTGCCAATTAACAGAGTAGAGAAGGAGGGAGTTGCTCATCTGAGGCCTCTGTAGGAGTTTCTATAGCAAGGAAACTACAGATCTGGACTGAAAATTTAATTATCCAATTAAAGAATCAACTAGAGCAATTGATTTAATTTAATTAATACAATTTCTATATGTGCAAACTAGGATTTTGTCCTAGCATCCCTCTTCGGGTCCTCTTACTTTGTCTTTCCCTCCCCCACATGCACTAATAACACTTTCACATCTCGTCTCTTGGCAGGGGATTTATTGACATGACAAGACATCTTAATAATTTCAAGCACACACCCTCTGACTACCAAGTAGCCACTGCTGCAGGTTCTTGGGGTGGGGGTGGGGGCCCATGATGATGGAGGACAGGGTGAGAAATGCTTCACAGCCCAATCCTGATAGCCATGATGTTTATACAGTGACGGATTTGAGAAGAGACAGTGATGAAGTTTCCTTATCTACTCGACCCACCAGATAAATTGGAGCAAGGCTGTAAACAGGGACGAATGATCTTTTCAGGGACAATAATGGAAAACCTGAGCCTGTTTCTAACCTAGACTGTCGTCTCAACCCACCCCAGCAACTGCCTCTGTCCAGCCTCTCTGTGCTTCTGGATAGATGCCCAAATTAGCCTTTGTGTGTGACTGGAAAAGAGATGAGGCCTTCAAATGGACAGACAGCCTGAGTGCCCTGTTCATTCACATAGCCCACACACACTCTGGCAGCCTGGGCTCTAATGCTGCCAGGAGAATGAGGAAGAAGAAGAGGATAAAAATGAGTACAAGGAAATTGGTCACAGCAAGAGCAGATCAGAGAGCTAGCAGGAACTTAGGAGTATGAAAGAAGGCACTAGTTTCTGTCTTCACATACCCAGCTCTCTTCACCAGAGGATTCTTAGTATCTCATCTGAGACAAAAGATGCAGTCAAAGGAAATCTAGTTGACTAAACAAGGGTAGATATGATCATAAAAGACAAAATGGATGATTTCAATTTCATAAGTTGAAAAGCGTTTGCACAGACAAAATCAATGCAGTTAGGATTAGAAGGGAAACTGCTAGGAAATAAATCTTTCTGGTAAACGTCTCTAATAATGATCTGATATCTGAGATACATAGGGAATTGGGACAAATCTATAAAAACAAGAGCCATTCCCAATAGATAAATGGTAGAAGGATACGGACAGGAAGTTTTCCAAAAAAGAAACACAAGCTAGCAGCAACCATATAAAAATGCTCCAAATTATTACTAATAAAAGGAATGAGAATTAGAACCACCCTGAGGTTCCAACTCATACCCATCAGATCAGCAAAGACTGTAAAAACAAAAATGGTGACTTTTGTAGGGGCTGTGGGATGTACCTTGTGGAGTTGGACCCCTAAAGTCACTAAACTGTGCCTTCCCTTTGATACAGTGATAATACTACTAGGCACAAATCTCAAAGAGGTCAAAGACAAAGGGAAAAGACCCACATATATGAAAATATTCCAAGCTTTTCACTGTAGAAAAAGAGTTGGAAACAAAATGAGTGCCTGTCAATTGAGAAATGACTGAACAAATTATGGAATGCAAACGTGATGGAATATCATCACGCCAGAAGAAAAGATGAAAGGCATGATTCAAAGGAACCTGGCAGCACTTATATGAACTGATGGAGAGTGAAGCAAGCAGGACCAGAAGAACAATTTACACAATGACTAAGATCCTGTAGAGAAGAACAAATTTGGAAGTCTTAAGAATCCTGAGCCGTACAACGCCCAATCATAGCCTCTTGGCAATGGGATGATGGAGTCGAAGGGAAGGGAAGGGAAGGAGTGCCAATGCAGCATTTAAAAACTCACAGAAGAAGTCAAAATGAAGTTCAAAAGGGTCCAAGCTATCAAAGAAATTTTACTACTGTGATGGTAAATTTAATATATACTTTAAAAAACCCTACCTAACACAAGTTCACAGTTTCTTATGTTATCCTCTTTTCTTCATTATATATCAAAATAATTATTTTATTGATAAATAAGTTCTTGTTTAAAAAGAATTTTTAAAACGAATGCTGGTTTGGGCTGTAAATTCTACATTTACTCCCTGTATGAACTATTGTTGTTCAGTCCTTTCCAGTTGTGTCCAACTCTTTGTGACCCCCTTTCTGTTTTTCTTGGCAAAGATGCTGGAGTGGTTTGCCATTTCCTTTCCAGCTCATTTGGCAGATGAGGAAATGAAGGCAAACAGGGTTAAGTGACTTGTCCAGGGTCACACAGCTAGGAAGTATCTGAGGCCAGATTTGAACTCAGGAAAATGAGTCTTCCTGACTCTAGACCTGGTACTCTATCCACTGCTCCACCTAGCTGCTCCCTGTATGAAATGGAATTAGTCATTTACCCTTTCTGGGACTCAGTTTTCTCATTCAAAAAGTGAGGGTTTGGACCAGATGGTATCTAAGGCCTCCTCCTCTTCCTCCTCCTCTTCTAAATCTAAGTGGCAGACCTTGGATCTCTACTTGTACATTCAGCAATCTTTCGTGGCCATGCAAAATACTGAAAGAAGGACATGAAAAACTTGGCATTTTTATTCATATTTTGATATTAAATACAGTCTAAATATAGAATCGACACCATTTCTTAGGCAGGCTTTTAGGAGGAGAGCTCTGCTACTATTTCTTGAATGAATAACAAAGCATTATGAAGTTCAAAGTAATCACAAGATCACAGCATTTAGGAAGGAGACTTCACAGTATGGTGGTAAAAGCACCAATTTGGGAATCCAAAGACCAGGATTCAAATCTTCCTCTTCCTCATGCTTACTACCTGTGTGACCTTGAGCACGTCCCTTAATTTCCCACATTTCTCATCTGAAAATGAAGGGATTGGACCTAAATGTCTCTGAAGTCTCTACCTTCTCTAGAGCTAGGATCTACTCCAACCCACTCAGGTAAAAGCATCCCTGACCTAGGATCCCTGTGCACAGCTACTGTGGTAGGAGCTTGATATAAAAGGGCAGAGACAAAACATTAAGAGACAGGGAAAAGATGAGGGGTTATGAGGAACAGAGGCATGATTAAAATGTTAGGAGGAAAATCAGGAGAAGAGATGTCTCTGAAGCTAAGGGTAGAGAGACTGTAGGGTTGGAAGAAGTGGACATCTATGTCAAAACCTAAAGTGAGGTTGAAAGGGATGAAGACAGGGCAAAAAAATGCAATCAATCTGGTAACTTTCATCTGATTGGCCAGGCAGAAAACAAACTGAAAGAGAGATGGCACAAAGGACCAGAGATAGAGAGTTGTGTTCAAGAAGCCTGACTGTCATTTATTCACAGTGTTAGCTATAGCTCCCAACTTTGTCTTCTGCAAGTTTGATAAGGATGCCATCTATGCTTTTATCTATTATAGAAATGTAAAATACTATAGAGTCAAACACAGATCTCTGTGGCACTCCGATGGAGACCACCTTACAAATTGACATGGAATCATTAATGACTACCACTTTGACTCTGTTCATTCAACCAGCTCTGAATTGATCTAATATATAATATTATCTAGCCCACGTTTCTCCATCTTTTCCTTGAAAATAATTAGATATTTTATCAAAGGATGAGCAAAAATCTAGGTAAATGATATTCACAACATTTCTCTGATCCACCAATTTATTGAATAATTGTCAAAAAATTAAATGGAGACTAGCCCAGCATGACCTGATTTTGATTAAATGATACAGATTCTTTGTGATCATTGCTTCATTTTCTAAATGTCCAGTAACCATTCTTTTAATAACATCTTGTGGAATTTTGTCAGGATTTGAAATTAAGTTCACTAGGCTTTAGTGTGTAGGTTCCATTTCCTTCCATTTAAAAAAAAATCAGAACTACATTGTCTGAAAGTAGTAATAATAACAAAAGTTTTCTTCCAAATGCTAACCCCCTTTCCACTCATATTGATTCTTTTGAACCAATTAGACTTAGAAATCATATACTAGGTCAGCAGCAGGCCTCAGGCCTCAAGCTTAGTTTAAGGTTAACACAGTAGATTGTAGGCTATCCCTCCCCAAAACCATGGAGGATTTGGAATGAGTTCATCCTTGGTGTTGGTGGAGAAGGCATCAGAGTAAGCGATATATCATCCTGAGCTGTTCAACTTGGTACTTCTCAGTTCTGCCTTCTCGTCCTTAAGGTGTTTCACCAATACCAGAACAAAAGTGACCATACTCTACTTTCCAAAGGGCTTTGGCAGGGAAAAAAATTAAAGCAAAATAAAGCCTACAGGAGTTTTGCTAAAATTTCAGCATAGCACAGCATTGGAAACTTATCTTAGGGATCATCTGATCTAATACTTTCACTTGAGAGATGAACAAATTGAGGTTCAGAGAGAAAGTGACTTACCTAGGGTCATACAGCTTGTTAATTAGAGTCACACCTAATATCCACATCTCCCTCACAGTATTTCCTTTGGAAATAATATTATCTCAGGCAACCACCCAAGTGTAGGTATTCTAACCCATCAAGGCTTGAGGCCCAGAAGGATTGATACTTTGGGTTTATAAAGTTTTAGTTAAAGTATTTGCTTCCTCTCTGCCTTACCCCTCACTCTCCCTCTACCTCACTATGAAGACTTCTTTTTCAAGCCTCTGACACTCAAAGCTAGGACCTCATGGGTTCAAATACTGCCTCTGATAGGTTCAAATACTGCCTCTGGCACTCATTACTTGGATGACCTTGAAAAAGTCATTTCACTGACAGTACGTAGGCCCCATTTCCCTCTTCTGTAAAATGAAGAGTTCCTATTAGATGGTCTCTCAGGTCACTTTCATCTGTCTCTTCCAAGTCTATGGATTCTGGTGAGAGGGAAAAGCATGGGGAACACTGGGGAGGTAGTGTTGTATAGGGGGGAGAGCAATGGAGATAAGTCAAGACAATTGACTTGGAGACAGTTAATACACATCTCTGGGACTCAGTTTCCTTTTCTGTAAAATGAAGGGGCTGCATCTGAAGATCTTTAAAGCCCCTTGCAGCTATTCAGCAGGCTGGTAGGTCATTTTGGCTTAGCTGCTAAGTTGAATTAGCTGCTTTGTCCTTTAAGGGGTGCTGCTCCAAATTTGCATTTCCAGATAGGCTCCCTAGGTTCTCCAGGGACTAACCTGGAACTAGAAAATCAGTGAAGAGATCAAGATGAACAACTCAGATCCCAGGAATTAGAAGACCTTAGAGATGGCACACACACCCTTCATGTCCACCCTGCAGTTGACAGCTCTTCACCCATCCATCAAATGAAGCACATCTTAATTGAACCCAAAATCTCACCTGTCACCATGAAGAATCCTTTAGGAATCGCAGAAACCCAGTCCTTCTCATTGGCTAAAATTTCCTCCTAAATTTTACCAACTGGTGAAGGAGCTGCTCAGCAGCTGTGGATATGGAAAGCAATTGGCTATATTCTAAAAGAGATTTCATTTTGTTTAGTTTTGAACTATACATTCTTTAAACTTTTCACACACACCCCTTTTATGTGCAAGACTGAGTGTTCTCCATAAGCATCCCCTCCAGATGAACCAATGGTTCCCAAGTGGTCCTGCTCTAGAGTTCGGGCTAGCAACATCACCTGAACACCCAGACTTCTTTCCTATTCTCCTGCTCTCATTTTATGTGATATACAAACACACAGTTTTCAGCTGGGAATTCCAGAAACTTGCAGCCTCCAACCACATGGTGAATTATTGAAGCATTAGGCTTTTTAATATTAAACCTGCTGTTGGAGGTGTTTTACAGGAATCAGTGAGGCTGCTTTGATGAGCACAGCAAATCCCAGATACTTTTCAAGGAACTGAATTAAAGTGCAATGATAGTTTGTTGGAAAAAACTTCTTTACCAATAAAGTGATAAGGGAGTTGAGACCCAAATTGTTCTAGTTTCCTGCAGCCTCATAAAATCTCATACAGTAACCACAGATCTTGTAACAGACCCTAGAAGACCTAGGTTCTACTTCTGACTTGCCTCCTTGGTGGGAATACCATAGGAAAATCAACTAACCCCTCAACTAACTCCATGTCCTTGTCTATAAAAGGGGGAGAGGGGGAAGGAGGCAGTGTAATGCACTAGAAAGATGCATGCTGATTCCCTTAATAGAATGTAAGCTTCTTGAAGGTAGGGGCTTCCATTTTTATCTTTTTATCTCCAGAGCCCAGAGCAGTGCTTGGCACATGGTAGACTCTTAAGAAATGCTTGTTGATTGTTCCATCTCCCATCTTTGTGCATGATGCCCCCAGCACCCAGAAAGCTCCCCCTCCTCACCTCCTCTTTTCTTTATCTTTTATCTTTATCTTCCTTTATCTTCCTCTAAGGCTCAGAAGAGCCACCTCCTATAACAAGCCTTTCCTGATTCTCCTGGTTGTTAGTGCTTCCTTTCAGTTCTGTGAGGTGAACTTTTACTTGTTTTGTATAGATGTCATTTATTTATCTTTGGGCATGTGGCTCCCCTCCAGTGTAATGGAAGTTCCTGGACAGCAGAGACTGCCATGTGTTCATCTTCATATACCCAGCTCCTAGTACCTCCTATGTAATACGTTATTTTTTGTTTGTTTGTTTTTGGAGGCAATCAGGGTTAAGTGACTTGGCCAGGGACATAGCTAGTAAGTATCTTAGGCTGGATTTGAACTCAGGTAGGTCCTCCTGACTCCAAGACCTGTGCTCTATTGACTTTACCACCTAGTGTCCCATAATAGGTTCTTAATAAATGAGTGTTAAAGTGAATTGAATTAGGAATCAGAGGACCTAGTTCTGCAGCTTACTATGTGAATGTGAGTCACTAACCCTCTTGGCCCTCAGTTTCTTGATCACTAAAATAAGGGAGATGGACAAGATGACCTTTAGGGTCTCTCCCAGAGCTCCATCTATAATGTATGTTAGTGATACCTGAACTATTTCAGAGGTAGCCATTGAGGGTCATGGAGGATCAAGAGGGAAGGCAAGGGAATAAGTATTTGTATAGTGTCTGTGTGCCACTGCTTTCAAATATATCTTATTTGATTCTCACAACAAGCCCAGGAGGTAGGGACTGTTATTATTCACATTTTACAGCTAACAAAACTGAGGCTGAGAGGTTAAATGATTTGCCCTGGGTCATACAACTAATAAGTGTCTGAAGCAGGATTTGAATTCAGGTCTTCCTGGCTCCAGGCCCAACCCTCCATCTACCTAGCTGCCTCCTAAATGAGACAAAGTACATGAAAGTACTTTGTAAGCTACAAATACTACAGTCTTATTCACTGCTGTAGCAGGCACATGGTCTATCTTTGACTGGCATGCAGTCTCATTGGCTACCAAACAGAAGCACCGAGTCAGATAAGCCCTTAGAGTCACATAAATCACAAACCACTCCCTACCACCACATTCCCACATTCGCCTTGGGCTGGGCAGCATGTGACTCTGTTGAACTCTCCTTGGAATCCCTCCCTCCTTTGGTTTCCATGACACTAAACTGTCTGGATTCTCCATCCACCTCTCATACCACTGCTAGAGCGTGCCCTGATGATGAATTCAGCTATACTCCAGGCAGCAGAGCCTGGGGTCAAATTTTCTCAGAGGCAAATTCCTGCAGTGATTCATTCAATTCAGTTCAGTTCAACAAATATAAGTCTGACCTAAATTGAGTTCTTAACAATATTTCCACAACCCCACAGATACCCAAAGACAAATAATCATGCCCTCTCACACTCAGAAGAATCTACTCCCAAAATGTTTGTCCCCTGTAGTTGATTCCTGAAGGAAAAAGCTGCAGAGAGCCAGAGAGGCAGTATGGTCCAGTGGGCAGAGTGTTGAATTTGGACTTTCAGGACACAAGTCCAAATTTCAGCTCTGTCACTTGCTACATGAGTGACTTTGGGCAAGTCACTAAAGTGGTTTTCTTATTACTTCCAAGATAAAATATAAACCATTCTTTTTAGCGTTTAAAATTCTTCATTAGGATGGGGTATAGCCATTATGGAGGAACAAAATGAGCATTTTTGCCAGGTTTTCCCAATATATTCCTCTAAATAATTTTGTAAAACATATCAAACTGAATTTCAAATGGGAAAACCAACAAAAAGTCACAATGAATCATTTTTTTTCCAGACCAGGGCAACTTAGAAAGGCAGAAGGAAACCTTCAAAGATACAAGGGTGGGGGCTGGTCAGGGGCCAGGATGGAAGGTCTATGAGTCTTAGAGATAGTAGCAGAAGGAGCAGGAATTCTCAGCACTTAAAGAATAGAAAGAGGACTGAACACCCAGTCAGAAAGAAAGTCCAGGAGACCCCTGTGCTAGCCCTGGGTACAGGATCAGGTGTCATTTGGCAACTTTATCATTCATTATCCACAATTCCAAGGTGGAGAGAAATGATTGTGGTTGCAAGGGAGCAAAGGCTCTACCTCGGTAGTCACCAGAGTACAGACCAAGAGGGTAGTGACCAGAATTCTCCCTGGACCATACCACCTTAGAAGCATCTGAAAACTTACAGGTCCTCAGACATAGCTGTGAAAGCAAAAAAGATATAAAAGTTATTTCAGACCAGACATCCTTCCCACACCCAAGGCCTAACATTAACTCCAAAGTAAAGAAATAAGCTGGGGGAAAAAAAGCAAGCAATAAAAAAGAACCTGATCATTGAAAGCAATTATGGTGACAGAGAAGCTCAAGACACAAACTCCAAAAAAAGACAATGACTTGAATGCATCTATATGGAAAGTTTCAAAGAAAAATGTTGATTGGACACAAGGTCAACAAGAACTTCCAGAAGAGTTAAAGAAAGAGATTTTTTTCAATAAAAGAGCAAAAAAGAATTTAATCAAATAAGAGCAAAGTAGAAAAATTGGTTGAAATGAGAACAATGCAAGAAAAACTATAAAAATAAAATTAACAGCTTGGTAAAAAAGGCACAAAAAATACTAAAGAAAATAGCTCCTTACAAATCAGAATTGGCCCAATGGTAAAACAGGTACAAAAACTCACTGAAGAAAATAACCCCTTAAAAATTAGAGAATTGGTCAAGTGAGAACTATAACTCCACGAGACATCAAGAAACAATAAAACAAAGTTAAAAGACTGACAAAATATAAGAAAATTATAAATATCTCATAGGAAAAACAATTAAACTGGAAAATAGATCAAGGAGAAATCATTTCAGAATTATTGAACTTGGGGTGGCTAGGTGGCTCAGTTAATAGAGCACTGGCCCTGGAGTCAGGAGGACCTGAGCTCAAATCTGACCTCAGACATTTGAAACACTTTACTAGCAGTGTGATTTTGGGCAAGTCACTTAACCCCAATTGCCCCCCCCCAAAAAAAAAGAATTATTGGACTCCCTGAAATTCATGATTAAAAAAAATCCCACCTACACATCATATTTCAAGAAATTATAAGGGAAATTGCCCAGATATCTCAGAACCAGAGGGCCAAGTAGAAATTGAGGAATCCACTGATCACCTCCTGAAAGAGATCTCAAAAATGAAAACCTACAGGAATGCTATTCCAGAGCTTTCAAGTTAAGGAGAAAACACTGCAACCATCCAAAAAGAAATAACTCAAGTATCAGGGAGCCACAGTTAGAATCACACAAGATGTAGCAGCTACCATGATGAAGAAGTGGAAGACTTGGAATATAATCCAGGAGAAAAAGGAGCTAAAACTAATATTAAAAGAAAAAAACTATGAGCTGGTTTTATGGAGAAAAAACAACTAGATAGATAATAAAGAAACCATTGACTAATTTGATTTTTTAAAAAGGGAAAAAAAACAAATTACCAGTATCAAAAATAAAAAGATGAATGAAAAATGAAGGTGAACTTAAAGCAATTATTAGAAGATATTTTTTCAAACTATATGCCAATTAAAACTGACTATCTAAATGAAGTGGATGAATATTTACAAAAATATAAATTTCTGTGATTAACAGAAGAGGAAATTGAATACTTAACTCTATCTTAGAAAAAGAAATTGAACAAGCCATAAATGAGCTTCCTAAGAAAAAACCCTAGGACCAGATGGCTTTACAAGTAAATTCTGTCAAAAAATGTAAAGAACAATTAATTCTAATACTATATAAACTTTTTTGGAAAAAAAATAGGCAAAGGAGTCCTGACAAATTCCTTCCATGATGCAAATATTAAAATATTTGAAGAAAGAAACTATAGATTAATTTCCAAATGAATATGATATAAATTTTTTTTGCTTTTTTTTCTGGAGGGGAAATTGGGGTTAAGTGACTTGCCCAAGGTCACATGGCTAGTAAGTTTTAAGTCTATAAGGCTGGATTTGAACTCAGGTCCTCCTGCTCCAGGGCCAGCGCTCTATTCACTGTGCCACCTAGCCACCCCTGATGTAAAATTTTTAAGTAAAATCTAGCAAGGTGATTACAGTAACATATCACAATGATTATACATTATAACCAGGCTGTATTTATACTTGGAATGCAAGGATGATTCAATATTAGGAATACAACAAACATAATTGACTACAAGCATAATTTATATAATAAATATAAATAATAAAAAAATAACAAAATCAATAGATGTTGAAAAAAGGCCTTTGACAAAATACAATATCCATTCCTATTTTTAAAAAAGTTAGAAAGCACAGGAATAAATGGAGATTTTCTTAAAATGACAAGTAGTATCTATCTAAAGCCAAGAGCAAGCATTATCTGCAATGGGGATAAACTAGAAGCTTTTTCAATAAGATTAGAGGCAAAGCAAGGATACCCAATATCACCATTATTATTCAATATTTTACTAGAATTGTTAGCTATAGCAATAAGACAAGAAAAAGAAATTAAAAGAATAAGCATAGGCAATGAGGAAACAAAGCTATCAATCTTCACAGATAATATGATGGTATACTTACAGAATCCTAGAGAGTCAGTGACAAAAAAAAATTTGTCAAAACAATGAACAACTTTATCAAAGTTGCAAGATACAAAATAAACCCCAAAAATCATTAACATTTCTATATATTACCAACAAACCCCAGCTAGAAAAGATAGAAAGAGAAATCCCATTTAAAATAGTTGCAGACAGTATAAAATACTTGGGAATCTACTTGCCAATACACACAGAGGACCTATATAAAACATTCTTCCCACAAATAAAGACATATTTAAATAACTGGAGAAATATTAATTGCTTATATGTAGACTGAACAAATAAAATAAAAATGACAATGCTAACTAAAGTAATTTGTGTATTTAGTGCCATTCCAACCAAATTATCAAAGAATTCCCTTATAAAGGTTAAAAAAATAAAATAAAATTCATCCAAAAAAGAAAAAAGATCAAGAATATTAAGGGAATCAATGAAAAAAAATGACAAGAGAGATGGCATAGCAGCACCAAATCTCAGATTATACTACAAAGTGAGAATCATCAAAACAATTTGGTTCTGGATGACAAATAGAATAGAATCTATTAGAAATAGAAATAGAATCTATTCAATGGAATAGATTAGGTACACAATATGCATAAGCAAGTGACCATTGTAATCTAGTATTTCATAAACCCAAAGATCCTAGCTATTGAGGCAAGAACTCAATGTTTGACAAAAACTACTAGGAAAAATTTGAAGTAGTCTGGTAGAAACTAGGCAAAGACCAGCATCTCACACCATATACCACGATAACTCAAAATGGATACATGATTTAGACACAAAAGGTGATATCACAAGCAAATTAGGGGTGCATGAAAAAAATTACCTGCCAGGTCTTTGAAAAGAGGAAGAGTTCATTACCAAACAAGAGATTCATGGTAGGTAAAATGGATGATTTTGATTACATAAAATTAAAAAGGCTTTGCACAAATAAAATCAATGCAACCAAAATTAGAAGAAAAGCAGAAAGCAGAGGGGAAATTTTCCATAAGTTTGTCTAATAGAGATCTCATTTCTCAATTATATAGAGAGCTGAGTCAAATTTGTAAAAAATAGAAGCCATTCCCCAGTTGGTAAATGGTCAAGGGATATGAACAAGCAGTTTTCAGAAGAAAAAAAATCAAAGCTATGAATCAGAGACTATAAATAGTCATATAAAAGTGCACTAAATTGCTAATAAATTAGAGAAATGCAAATTTAAAGAACTCTGAAGTACCACCTCATACCCATCATATTGGCTAAGATGACAGAAAATGAACATGACAAATTTTGGATGGAACATGGGAAAATAGACATATCAATGCACTGTTTGGTACATTATTTCAACCATTCTAGAGAACAATTTGAAAATATGCTCCAAGACCTACAAAAGCATTCATACTTTTGACCCAGCAATACCACTACTAGTTCTATACTCTAAGGAGATCAAAGAAAAAGAAAAATGACCCATAGTTAAGAAAAATATTTATAGCAGCTCTTTTTTGTGGTGGCAAAGAATTGGAAATTGAGGGCCTGCCTATCAATTAGGGAATGACTGAACAAGTTGTGATATATGATTATAATGGAATACCATTCTTCTGTAAGAAATGATGAAGGGGCAGCCAGGTAGCACAGTAAGTAAGAGCACCGGCTCCAGTGTTGGGATGACCTGGAGATCGAATCCTGGGCTCAGACACTTAGCACCCACCCAGAAACACCTAGCCGTGTAACCTTGAGCAAGTTACTTAACCCCAATTGCTTAGGGGCAGTCAGGTTGCTCAGCGAGTAAGAGCACCGGCTCCAGTGTCGGAATGACCTGGATCAAATCTGGGCTCAGATACTCAGCACCACACCCAGAAATAAATGGCCATGTAACTTTGAACAAGTTACTTAACCCCGATTGCTTAAAAAAAAAAAAGAAATGATGGAGATGGCCTCAGAAAAAAACCTAGGAAGATTTATATGAACTGATCCAAAATGAAATGAGTAGAACCAGGAGAATAATATACATAATAACAACAACAACAATTAACTGTGAAAGACTAGTAATTCTAATCAACACAATGATCCACCACAATTCCAAAGGAATTATGATGCAAAATGTTATTCATCTCCAGATAGAGAACTGAAGGACTCAGAGTACAGTTTGAAGTATATACTTTGTCTTTAATTATTTTTCTTGCTCTTTTTTTAGGACATGGCTAATATAGAGATATGTTTTCCATAGCTTCATATGTATAACAGGTATTTCTTACCTTTTTAATGGGTTAGGTACTTGAGAGAGGTAGAAAATTTAGAACTGAAAATAAATAAAAATAAAACTCTTCTTAACCTAATGCCTTCCTATAGTTCTAGTCTTCTTATACTGGATTCTCCTTTATACACTCTACGATCAATCTACATTAACCTATCTGTTTTTTGTAGCCCACAATATTGTCTCCATGCCTTTGAACTGGCTGTCTCCCATGCCTCTGTCCTCATCTCTGCCTCTCAGCATCCCTGGCTTCCTTCAAGATTCAGTTCCAATTCATCTTTAAGAGGAATGTCTTCCCCTCTAATAGAACTTTTCACATAATTCAGCAAATGCTTTACATGTACCTAGTTATTTACATGTTATCTTCTCCCATTAGTAAGCTTCTTGAATACAGGAATAATTTTTGCCTTTCCTAGCATCCTCAGTATTTAGCATAGTTTCAGGGTCACAGTGATGTGATATGATGTGACCCTGATAATAAATGCTTGTTGACTGACTGGTTCACTGATTTAATCTCTCTGGGCCTGAAGTTTTTCAATTGTAAAAAGAGAGGGTTGAATTAGATGACCTTTGAGGTCTTTTTCATGCTCAAGATTTATGATCCTTTGATTCATGAATGTTAAAACTTTCACTCAAGACAGAAAGGACGTGGACCTGGTACCACTAAAGCCACAGAAACCATGTTGATCCCTTGGCCCCATTTGCATGCTTCTTTCTATTCTCCCATCCATGACACCCATGAGCCCTAATTCCAGGGGTAGCATTTCCAAACTAACAGATGGAATTCTAAGGTGCCTTATAGTAAAGAAACAAAGAACCATCTCATAAACGTAGATACTGATGTCTGAAAGGCACCTAAGGGACCACACTGTCCAGCTCCTATACCCCCTCCACACACACCCATACACATACAAACCCCCCCCCACACACACACACCATATACATACATATACAAGATATTTCATAGATAAGGAAATTAAGGCCCTGGAATAGAAGGTAGGTTGTCCAAGGTGACCCAGTAATCAGTTGCAGTCAACACAGCGGCCCAAGTCCTCTGACTCCCAGGTCAGTGCTCTCCATCTCCCACCAGGATCACTTCCATTCCAATTTTGGAAAAAACTGGTGGCCTATAAAGTCAAAGGAATAAAAAGCTGTCCCTACTTAGGGGGTTCTGAGAAGGAAAGGAAGACAGGAAAGCATGTCAGGAATAATTCCCTCATGGAGAAAAAAAAAATATAAACCAACTCAAACCCCTCAGCCTGACGCTTGGATAGAGCTTCTGAAATAAGACAAACTCCTGAGAAAGTTATAAACACACAAATCCAGGCAGCAAGCAATAATTCTCTGGGCTACATCTGTCAGATGCATTATTTATAAGGCTGAGAACACACTTCATGCATTTCTTCTGGTTGTTCAATAAAAATAACAAGACAAACAATGAGATTCATAAAGCTCTGCTTTCCACTCCCAGCCTACTCATCCCCACTCCCACCCAATGCCTTCCCTTCCCCGATAGCTTCCTCCTCAGGGAAAGCTCTGCTTGACCGGGCCATTTCAGGTGTACATTGCCAATTACAGAGCCATAGGTCTAGAAGGGAATCATAATATCTTCTACTCCAAGCCATTCATTTACAAGAAGAAACTGAGGTCCATAGAAACATATTAGTGGTATTAACCCAAATCTCCTGAGTCCCAGCTTTTTCTACCCCACCAATATACTTCCCTAGAGGCATTTGCCTTGGTGGCAGTGGGATCTGAATTTACCTAATCTAGTTCCTGGTGGCTCAGTGGATAGAGTGGATAGGGCCTGGGATAAGAAAGACCTGAATTCAATTCCAGTCTCAGATATTTATTAACTGGCTGGACAAGTCACTTAACCTCTGTTTGCCTCAATCCACTAGAGAAGGAAAAGACAAACTACTCCAGTGTCTGCCAAGATAAACCCAAATGGGGTCACAAAGAATTGAACACTACTGGAAAAAAACTGAACAAACTTCACATCCCATGATGCTTTAGGCCCTGAGAATATTATTCATTGGGAGAAAATTCCATTTTCCAAAAGGTTGGATATCTGACCACAGGGTGGTGGTATCACAAGGCAAAGATTCTGCTTGGTGGAGAGTACTCTAGGAGGTAGAAAGTTTACAAGATGGACCATCCAAAGGTAAAGCGTGGAGATGAAAGATGCAAGTCATGGGCTGCAATAGGAATGGGGAGATAGAGAGCACATAGGAAGCAGGATGCTCCTAGTGTCCCTAAACCCAGGAATCCCTGCCGAATTTTGATGACCAGAGAGGCATCAATTCATCCCAGCCTGACCCAGAAGCTTCTGAGACAGAGGACACTAAATCCTTAGATTTGAGTGCATGAGTTCAGAGACAACTGCATCGCTTTTCTCATATGATAAAATGATTAGTGGAGTTTATGTAAGAATTCAATTACAATTCCTCTAGAGCCTACAAGGTACTTCTCCTATTTGTGTACATGGATAGAAAACCATTCTAACACTTAACATCAAAGAATCATTCATTTAAACCTTCAACCCACTCATTTTATAGATAAGGAAACCGAGACCCAGAGAGCTAAGGTGACATGGCCCAGGTCACAAAGGTAGTAAATGGTAAAACCAGGATTCCAATTAAGGTTCTATGATTTCAAGAGCAAAGTTGCCTCTCTTGTTATTTACATAGCTTTATGTTTTGATTAAATGACAGGCTACTGGGTTTGTGATTCTTGAACAGATAGCTTTGCACTTTGGGGGACTCAGGACTGTGATTTGCATTACCAATTAGGCAAAACTGCCAACACACACCTAGGAGAAAGTATCACAGTTTCGCAGAACCAGAATCCACACTATTGCAGCCCTGCTTTCAGTTGAAAAGGCAGAAATTACATCTAATCTGAATTAGATTAGCTAGCACCTAACACAGGGTTTAGTATACAATAGGTGCTTAATGAATATGAGTTGAATCTGGATCCTAAGTCTCTTCAACAAAGAATAATACCAATCCACAAATCAAATTAGTGAAGAAGGAGGTCCACCCTGGCAATGTGCTGTCCTTGGCTCCTTTTTAACCTCCAGCTGGGGGCACTTAACCTTCACCTGCAAATTTAAACCCCTACACTTGACTAAGAAATGTAAAAACTTCCTGCTGGTGACTCATAGGCCTAAAATCAAGTCAATTTTTTATGCTGTCGCTCTGACTTTGAATTCTGGTTTGCTCAAGGACAAACATGTAGCTAGTGGCATGGCTTAGTTTCAGGCCCAGGTGCTCTGTCTCTAGATGAAAACTTCTTTCCACCATACCATGCTGCCCCATCACAGCTACCCATCCCAAGCCTAACCTGTCCTGCTACTGACCAAACTGATTATTATACCCAATGACCCACCTCCACATTTGCCCATACGCCTTTTTCTTTTGCCCCTCTCTGTCTACCAATACATTTAGAGATAAACTGGGTTGAATTCACCTCCGCCCCAGTAGTGGGGTTATGTGTACTGATTCATAACACAAAACTAAACCAATGGCTTTGGCTATCAAGGAGGGCTCATTTTTAGTCTTATAATTATGAACTTATTGAATGAATGAACAAGAAAGCATTCAACTGCTCACTGTGTAGTTAACAGGGCAGCTACCAGGTGGTACATGGGACACAGTACCAGGCCTGAAGAGAGGAAGACATCTTCCTGAGTTCAAATCCAGCCTCAGATATTTACTAGCTGTGTGACCCTGGGCAAGTCACTGTAGCAGCAAGCACCCCAAGCGTCCTCAGGGTTTGCAGTTACCACAGGTTCTTGGATCTGCTTTGTTAAAGGAAAGCAACTCAAAATGGGTTAACAAGCTTACTTTAATCAGTCAGACATATATCGTTTACCTTGTTCAGGAGAAAAGGTCAGCACCCTGAACCTCAAAGTACACAGGCACAACCATCAAGACAGAAACATCAAGTAGACAGATTTCCAAACTGTCCAACCATTACATCCATACCCAGTCAACATCTGGGTTTCCACATTCTGGGTTTTTCAAAGCCGGGGGACTCTCAACAACGGCTTCCCAGAATTCAGATCAAATCACAGAACACTTCTCAAAGTGAGTCCCAAAACAAAGCTACACATCAGTGCTTATATAGCCTTCTCCTGGCTCAGAGAATGTAACAACCTTTTTGACCCACTGGCCAATCAAAAAGTATCTACTGAAAAACAAGCCTCCCTCCCCAGGCTTCTGGTGCACTTTAGCCTAGGGGCAGGGAAGATCTTTAAAATTTACATTCGCATTACAGTCACTTAACCCTGTTTGCCTCCGTTTCCTCATCTGTATCAAGGAAATGGCAAACCACTCCAGTATTTTTGCCAAGAAAACCCCAAATGGAGTCACAAAGAGTCAGACACTGAAATGACTCAACAACAAAAATGTAATTAACAGTTAATAAATGTTTTATTATTGTGTTAAGGACTGGGGAAGCAAAAACAAGCAAGCATAATAGTCCCTGCCCTCAACTAGCTTGCATTCTAATAATGAGAGAGAAGCCAGGAGGAGAGACGCTTTGCGTGTGTAATATGTTTTGGGAATGATTTGGAGGCCTGCTTCCAGGCAAGATAAATCTAAAATTCACCTACTAGAGGCCAGGCAGCGACAGAGTTAATTCTTGCAATAGAGACTCGGGTTCAGTACTTGGAATCTAGACAACCTGGGTTTAGCATCCAAACCAAGGCACTTACTAGCTGTGCAACCATGGATAAATCAATTAACTTCTCTCAACTTTAGTCTCCTTATCTGTGATACAAAGGGAGCACCCATCTCTCACCGAGTTGTTGCCAGGATCA
The DNA here is from genome assembly GCF_028583685.1 of Petaurus breviceps papuanus. Lineage (NCBI taxonomy): Eukaryota > Metazoa > Chordata > Mammalia > Diprotodontia > Petauridae > Petaurus > Petaurus breviceps. Next base: position 5,468,038 of record NW_027187419.1, on the reverse strand, counting down.
AAATGAGATAATGTGTGTGAAGTGCTTTGCAAACGTAAAAGAGCTATGTAAAGGTCATTATCCTCATACTCATTTTCCTCTGTACAGCAGCCCCAGCTTTGAAGGTTAAATGGACCAGAAGATAATTCTTGCTATGAAACTTGCTGTTCTCCTTACAGCATGAGAAGAGCCCAAACCACCCACTTCAGGGAGCCCAGAGTAAATTGTGAAAACACGGGAAGAATGAAGAGTCTGGTCCTGGTCTCTCCCTCCCTTGCCCACCTTGTCAGAAACCAGCCAATACTATGCTTCCATGGATCATGGGATTACGGATTTGGAGTCAGAGGCAGAAGGGATGTCAGAGGCCATGAAGTCCAGTCTCCTCATTTATAGATGAGAACTCTATGGCCCAGAGATAGTGAGTGAAATGCACAGAGTCTCATAACTCACATCTAAGATGGAAAGTCAAAGGCAGGTCTTCCTGATACCAAGTCCAGCAGGCAGTCAGGCAGTCAATAGCATTTATTAAGAGTCTACTTTGCACCAGGCACTGTGCTAAGCACTAATAAAAGTCAAAAAACAGCCCCTGCCCTCAAGGAGCTCACAGTCTAACGAGAGAGACAACATGCACCAGACTATATACAAACCAGCTGTACACAGGATAAATTGGAGAACATTTCGGAGGGAAGGCGTTAAGATTAAGGAGGATTTACAAAGGTTTTCTTGCAGAAAGTAGAACATTAGCTAAGACTTGAAAGAAACCAGGAGGCAGAGATAAGGAGACAGAGAGCTCCAGGCATGGAAGACAGCCAGTCAAAACACTCAGAGTCAGGAGACAGGGCTTCCAGTAGAAAGAACAACCACCGACCCACGGCATTTTCTCTACTATACCAGGCTTCCTCTTAGAACCCCCAACCTGGTTGAGCATCAAGCTACTTGGTCCCTGGCACCAGGGACTGTGGAGTGATCAGGGAGGGGTTGGGGGGAAGGGTAGCCCAATGGGCAAGTAGACACTGGACATGCTGGACCCTCTGGTCCCAGGGGCTACGGTTCCTTCTGGGCCATCATGGTGGGCTCAGATAAATCAGTATGGAGAAAATGGGTCAGGAAGAGTCGATTTCCAGCAAGTGTGCAGGAAGATAAATAACAGTCTTGTTCCTCAGGAGCCAGATTAGTCTAAGTGAGGGAACAGAGATGCTGGTAGTACTACCCTGGGGTCACAGGCTTTTAAACTCATGCAATTATCTTAATCCCCTCTCTAGTGGCCCCAGTCATTTTGGTATTTCCCTTCTGGCTGGTCTACTGCCTGGGCTGGCTGGCTGCAAGTGGCTCTACTAATCTGTCTGTATTGAGGGACTTTCAGAGAGCAGATCTGAGAGGCTTAATGTCTGTTCCTTCTCTCCAAAGCCCTTATAATTGTCTCTCTCATCTGTGATCCAATTTCAAGTGCCATGAATGTGATTTGGTCCTGCTCTGATTGCTGAGTAATTAGAACTGACGACTGGCAACGAATGGGCCTGAATAGAGTCAGGGACCCCTTGAGCTGGGGTTTTCCATATCTCTTCTTCTGACCCCATTGACTGGGAACCAGCTTGTCTTATTCTTAAAGATCCCCTGGAGGACTACACAGCCTCCCTCAGTCACCCTTCCCAATACCTCACCACTATGGCTTTTCCCTTCCCCTCAAGTCCTCTGCCTGCAGTTCTAGTCAGTTTGGCATGGATCAGGTCCATCAGCTAGGGATGAAAATATATTCATTCCAAATACCCAGTCTGGAATACGGGAGAACAATATTTGCATGACCTATCTCATAGGATTTTTTTGAGGAAAACAATTTCTTAACATGAAAGCAGTGGAGAAATATGAGTTCTTGCTATTAATAAAAAGCAAAAAATGACTGAGTTAAAATGTTAAAATGCATTAACTAGGCATTTTTGACCCAACCTGCAATCTCGGCTGTGTGAGTGGCTCCCAGTAAGAAACTCCCTCTAGCAATGCAAAATGTCATCTTTGTAACCTATGTCGTCTTAGAGCAGGGGTTCTTAACCTGGGGTCCACAGATCCTCAAAAGGTCCATGGAGACATTTCAGAGGGTCCATGAACTTGAATGGGGAAAAAAATACATCTTTATTTCCATATAATTGGTTTCCTCTGTAATCCCTCTCTATTAATTGTATACACATAAACATATTATTCTGAGAAGGCCTGCACAGTTATCACCAGACTGCCTGTCTTAGAGGGTCACACAACTAGCAGGTACCAAAGGGGAGATTTGAACCTAGTTCTTCCTGCCTCCCAAACTAGCTCTGTATCCCTAAGCCCTGATGCTTCAGGTACAGGAGCTGTGTGTTGACATTATCAGAAGGGGGACCCCTGTGTGTCTGATCTAGCCACATTCATTTCCTGCTTGTGTGGCATGAGTCACTCTTGTTCCTTAATTGCATATCTCTCCAGATGTATATGCTGACTAGGCACATTCCATACCTATGTTGTGTAATTCTATCCATATTCTCTACATGTGGACCTCTTCATGTCTGTTCCTTATGTGTAATCACTCTTCCAAATTTTGATATGTGTAGTTGTGGGAGGGTATATGCCAGGATTAAGAGGGAAATGTTGTATTGTTAATTTTCCTGCTTTGCTATTATATTCAATACCTCTATTTGAATTAATTTAGTCTCTAGCTGATCAGGAAAGATAAATGCACCAGTAGGGGCTTGTGAAATATGGTTTCGAATGCATACAAACCCACAGCATAACTTGAACCTGGGGTAGCCTTGCCTGTGGGATGGCCTAGAGAAGTGGTATTTTTAATCCTGTTTTTACATGTTTTTGTTCCTTGTTGAAGCTAAGTGGTGCCATGAAAAGAGGGCCTGGCCTGGAGTCAGGAAGACCTGAGTTCAAATCTCACCTCAGACACTTATTAACTGTGTTACCCTGGGAAAGTCACTTAGCTTTGTCTACCTCAGTTTCCTCAACTATAAAATTGGGATGATAATAACACTTATCTCACAGGGTTGTCGTAAGAATCAAATGAGATAATATTTGTAAAGCACTTAGTGGTCTAGCACATAAAACATTCTTAATAAACACATTGCTTCCTTTTACTTATCATCTTTGAGTGCCATCTCTGTTAATTAAATTGTGATTATGATGTTAGTTTGGTTGTATTTGTGAGCTAGGGTTCTTGACAAAACCAAATTGTATTTTTTTTCCCCTTACACCTCGATATTCCTTCCCTTTCCCTTTCTTTTTAAAGACATTCTGGTGAAGTGGAATGAGGCCTTGATATGGAATTAGGGCTCTGAAGACCTGAGTTCAGATTCTGACATTGTCACTTACTAGTTACGTAAACATGAATGGTTTTCAGAATCTGTAGGAACTACCCTAAAAGTTGGGGAGCTCAAGGGAGATAACATTGTATGTAAATAATATTGTAAATTATTGTATTACAAAATTACAAAATATTGTAAAATTTAAAAATTGTATGTAAATAATATGTAAAGAGCTTTGTAGACCTTAAAACTCATATACCATGTTTCCCCGATAAGACCTATCCCGAAAATAAGCCCTCCCCTTATTGTGTAAGATTCCTCTAAAATAAGCCCTCCCCCGAAAATAAGCCCTATTGAGATTGCTACTGTAGTGAAGGTGATCCCCTGCGCTACACGCTACATTACGGTACCCTCTGTATGCACTGTCCCCCCTCCCCCCGGGCGAAACGCATGCCGCGCTCCGAGCTGCATCCAATCAGAGCTGCAGCAGTGAGCATGTCATCCTGTTCTTTATTGAATTCATTATTGAATAAAGGTACATTTTTTTTGTTCACATTTACCTGTTTATTAAAATTGCAGTCAATGTTCATTAAAATAAGCCCTCCCCTGAAAATAAGCCCTCTGGTGTTTTTCTGTCCAAAAAAAATAATAAGACAGTGTCTTATTATCGGGGAAACACGGTAGCTATCAGCTGGCATTGCTGACAATGGGAAACCTTCCTAGTCTGGATCCAATTCAAACAGTAAAATCTAGAATTCTAGGTCAGGGATGGGGAACCTGCAGGCTACACTTGAGGATCTAGAGGCCCACATGTGGCCTCAAGGCTGCAGGTTCCCCACCCCTGTTCTAGGTCATGTAATAAGGTCATGTGATCCAGCCTCCTGCTTCCTGGCAATTAAATTTTAGCAATCCCATCCAGATGGGGCAAAGTGAGACTCTAGAGAAGTCATGTGACCAGGATTTAGCTCTGCTGAGGGGGTATTCAGTGAGTGACTTTGGACAAGTCAACCAGCCTCCTTTTCTCAGTTTCATCATCTATACATAGTGGATAATAGTATCTGCCTAAGGAATCTTGTCAGGATCAAATGAAATAATGTATGCGTTTGTGTTCTGAAAAAAATGTGAAGCGCTCTATGCATGTAGGCTAATCTCCAGAGATAGTCATAGTTTAACCTTCTTAGGCAGCATGGCTCAGTATTTAGCTAATCGTTTTGTCTTGTGTCTGACCACGTTGCTTTGTGTCTCTTATTTTCCTTTTTCTCTGTCCTTTGGCAACGGAGAGAATGACAGAACGAAACCTCCAGAGACTGGAAGATTGTCGTCCCAGCCCCTTGCTGCGCATGCTTCTGCCCAGCCTGTTTGCTTCCTTCCCTTAGCCTTTAGAGATAAGCCCTACTTACTGTCCAGCCCTTTAATGTCACATTCCAGAGAGGCTCCCCTCCTCCTGACCCCTTCTAACAGAGCTCCTGGCATCTGACAAGGAACACTAACAGGTTGTTGGATTTTTCCCCCACTGCAGCTCTGGATTTCTTCCCCACACCAACAGTAGGTTAAAAAAAAAAGACTCCCCTGCCAGAGAGAGACTTCAGATGTAAAATGCTGGCAGGCCGGCAAACCCAGGGCTCTCTGAAAACATTGGGATTTGAGCTGGAATAATCCAGAGCCCTGGAGAAAATGTACCTTTGAATAGACAACCCAGCAGAACAAAGGAGCAATTACCAACTTCAGATTTTCAAAATGTCAGGCCAAGTTTATCAGAAATCTTCCCTGGCTAAGCGGCATTAAACATACAGACACACACACACAGCCAGAGGGAGAAAACAGCATCAGAGGCAGAGAAATATCAAGGCTGGCAGGAGACTCCTGGGTTAGAGAAACAGCTGTCGAGAGGCCTGAGGCTCCCCTCTTCAGGGGATTCGGGGCTCCACTAATATCTGGGCAATCTTGGGGATCCTATAGAATCATTCCTTGAAAATTCCATGTCAGTTCCCTTGGGCTATTCTTAGACCACAGGCTCTAGAGCTGGAAGGCACCTTGGAGCTCATCTAGTACAACCCCCTCACTTTACAGATGAGAAAACTGAGGCACATACATGTTAAGTGCCTTTAAGTTAAATCCAAGTCATAGGGAAAATCAGTGGTAGATGAAGGGTTTGAACCTATGTCCTCTGACACTAAGGTCAATTCATTCATAGGATCATAGGATCATACCTATGTGTATGTATGTGAATGTGTATGTATGTGAAAGTGCATTATAAGTTTATATATGCATTAGTATTATATATATACTGTGTACTGTATATTATATGAATATAAGTTTGTGTATATATGTGCATATAAATATACATGCATATACATTGGGAAGGAAAAGGGACTAAACATTTATTAGTGTCCATTATGTTCCAGTCCAGCAGCTAGGTGGCACAGCAGATAGCACCAGACCTAGAATCAAGAGGACCTGAGTTCAAATTCAGTCTCAGATATTTATTAGCTTTGTGGCCCTGGGCAAGTCACTTTACCCTGTTCGCTTCTGTTTCCTCAACTGTGAAATGAGCCAGAGAAGGAAATGGTAAACCACTCCAGTATGTCTGCCAAGAAAACCCCCAATGGGGTCCCAAAGAGTCAGACACAACTTAAACATCCGAACAACAACAAAAACATGCCAGTCGTGATGCTAGGTACTTTTTCAAATATCATCTCATTTGATTCTCCCAACAATCTTGCAAAGTAGGTGCTATTATTATCCCCACTTTATAGTTGGGGAAACTGAGGCAGACACAACACAGGCAGTGAGTATCTGGGACCAGATTTGAACTCAGGCCTTCCTAACTCCAAGCCCAGTGCTCTAAGCACCAGCTGCCTCTGTATGTTAGACATATATGAATATGTACACACACACATATCCTTGTAATTTCTTCTTTTGAGTATAAGCTCTCTGAATGTCTGGACTGTTTCATTTATTATATTTTGATCCCCAGAACCTGATACATCATAGGCACTTTAGCATTTGTAGATTGATTAATTATCTGACAGAACAAGAAGGGGCCTCAGAGGCTATATAATCCAAATGTCATATTTAATTTAACTGAGGCCTACAGAGGTTAAGTGATTTGCCCAAGGTCACATAGGTAGTAAGCACTTCCAGGCAGAATTCGAATGCAGGTCCTCTGACTCCCCCTGCTGTCCCTTCCTTCCTTCATCCCCTTGCTCCCTTTCCCCTCACCTCCCAATAGAACATCTACTTCTGCTTCCAACAGCTTCTAAAGTCTTACAGATAAAGCCCTGAATAGACAAGGCCCTACATGAAGGATGACAGCCTCTCCTGAAAGTCTGCAACCTGCCTGGTGACAAAGCTAAGAAATACAAATTCTCCATCCTACAGACTCTCTGTACACCCTTGGCAGCCTGCAAATTCTGTTGTTGATCACTACAAACTACTGCAACATTTGTTTATTAGGACTCCATTAATTTGCAGTTCGGGGGCATTCAGGCAGCAAGCTGAGTAGAAGTTTCTCTTTGCTCTGTTGACAAATTTTCGCCACATTTTGGAGACCAGTGATTTTGAAATACCTCCTTTGGAGGGGAGTCAGGTGTCATTAGGATTCCATTCTTAGAAACTTTGTGGAGGAAGAAGAGGTTTGGATGCTGCTAGGAATGGGATTTGTGATTTGGGTCAGAGCTGGAATGGCTGGTCTCTGATACCTGGTCACTCTAAATCTCTGGTGCTATGATTCTGTGCCTAACACTGGAGGAGGCTCTAATTACAAGGGGCAGCACATCATATTCAATAGAACGGAAACCTGCAGTTAATAGCAAATGTTTCATACCATTACAATGAAGCTTTTTTTTTTTGCTTTGCTTTTTTGGGGGGAGGGGAGAAGGCAGGGCATTTGGGGTTAAGTGACTTGCCCAAGGTCCCACAGCTAGTATGTGTTAAGTGTCTGAGGCCGGATTTGAACTCAGGACCTCCTGACTCCAGGGCAGGTGCTCTATTCACTGTACCAACTAGCCAACCCAATAATGAAGCATTTTTAACAGTGTGGTCAATCAATGGGATAAAACAGTAAGTTTGTTTTAAAACACATAGATCATGGGATCTTAAGATTTAGAACTGGAAAGGGCCTCAGAGGTCTTCTATGTTGGTACTCCCAGTGTGTTGCTATTCAATCATTTTCAGTCATGTCCAAGTCTTCATGATCCCATTTGGGGTTGTCTTGGCATAGACACTGGGAAGGGGTTTGCCATTTCCTTCTCTAGTTCATTTTACAGACAAGGAAACTGAGGCAAACAGGGTTATATGACTTGCCCAGGGTCTCGCAGCTGGCATCTGGGACCATTGCCAGTCATCTTGACTTACTTCTGGCCACTGGACTCCAGTGACTCTGGAAGAGAGAGTGCAGCTGACGACTTCATACAGCTCTGCCTCACTTGATTCCACTCCACTTGCCAGTCAAAACATCGCTCTATTGATATCATTGGTCTTCTTTGAGAACAAAGGACAAACAACAAGAAGAAAAAGGGTCCCACAGCAGATGTCTGAGGCCAGATTTGAACTCAGGAAAATGAGCCTTCCTGACTCCAGACCTGGTGCTCTAGCCACTGTGACAACAAGCTGCCCTAGTAAACCCAGTAGTGGGCTAGCAAATGTTTTACAGCCAGCCCTCCTGGGGGGACAATGTGTTCTAATGACACACTTTTAAATTTAATCTGAATTATTCATGTTTTCCATCACTTTCTTAAGTGTAAACAATCAACAGAACAATTCAAGCACCGATTCATTGAGTTTAGTGATTTCCAAGGTGTAAATGTCTACACTGAAAAAATTTATCAATTCTTATTTGAACTGGCTCCAACACACCACTGAGGGTACCCCTCCCATTTTACATAAGAAGTTGAGGTTGAGACAGATTAAAGTATTTGTACAAGGTCACAAAGTTAGTAAATTGAAAGACTAAAATGAATTGCAATTCCTGCAGGACCTTCTTCTTCTACCTCTACCTATCCCCCAGCCCCAACTATCCAATTCCATCCATCCATCCTTCACAATCCAGTTCAAATGTCACCTCCCCTGTGCAGTCTTCTCTGATCCTTGCTTCTTCCAAAGACCCATGATTTGGGGCCTCTATTGGTAAATTTTCATCCTCTATCTGGGTTAGAGTTATATATGTGTATATCTCGCTGCTCAAGGGTAAACTCCACCAGGGCATTTCACAAAGGCCAATTGAATACGCTAGAAATCACTCCATAAATTTCTGGGAACGAATGAGACATGCTGAGATTGTTTTAAGAGAAGATGGGGTTTGGAGCACTATAGAAGTGCCCACTTACATACCAGCTGCTAGATAGATGAATTATAAGCATGCCATTCATGATTAGATTTCTTAGAAGTACTTTGTTAGCCTAGTTACAGTTTACTACATCTCATAGTATGCATACCTGAGAAGAATAAAACTACCTAGTAAGAGGTGGAAAGGGCACTGGAATTGTAGTGAAAATATCAATGTGTGGATTCCCACCCTTCTGTTTACTAACTCTGTAACCCTGGGCAAATTACATCACCACTCTGGGTCTTTTCCTCATTTTTAAAATAAGGAGTCTGGACTCAATTACCTTTAATGTTTCTTCCAGATTTAAGTATTCTTCTTTAATATACACACATGAAATGAGGTTTAAGTCAGGCTTCTTTTTCCTTTTGCTTCTTTGTCTTATAGCTATACAAATATACACATATATGTATATATATAAATATATATGTATACCTATGTGTATGTATATATGTGTGTGTAGATATATTATGTGTATATGTATATGTACAATGACAGGGATACAGACCAGGAGGTTAGAGTTCTATGACCTTGCCATCTTTCTTTACCTTTATCTCACTTTGATTCATTTGCATGATAATCCAAAGGGGAACTTGGATGTGAAATGATTGGGGAGCCAAAATTCCACAAAGCTCTTTTGAGATTTATTTAACTGAGGGACCCCTACCAAAATGGATTGTGGGAGTGCCCTTGAGGCAGGGCATACACTGGAGCCAGTTGTAACTGGCTTGTGAAAGTCCTGTGTTAAATTATCAGTGTGTTTACAACTCAGAAATTGGTAATAGCTATAAATCAGGGCTTGATGTATTGTTCTGTGGACTGTATAGATTGAAGAGAGGGTTAACAATGCAAATTACTCTTAAAGGTGGGGGGGGGGGGCTCGGTCTATGCTCCCTTTCCCCCACCCAGGTGGTTAACCATTTACCAGCACACCTCTGAACTGCTCTATAAGCCTTGCTTGAACTTAGCAAGGAGTGAAGTCATCACTGGACTAGAGAGCCAGTGCCTGTGGGTTAACAATAATAACCACCATTCCTACAGCATTTTAATGTTTGTAAAGTGCTTTAATCCATTATTTCATTTGAGCCTGACAACTCCCCTTCCATGAGTAGGTTAATTCCTTGAACAGTAGTTACAAGGAATTCCTAACTCTAATCAGATAGTTATCCAGTACGATGGATTAAAATTCAGTCCCAGACATAAGTTAAAAAAAAAAAAGTTAGGGGCGGCTAGGTGGCACAGTGAATAGAGCACCAGCCCTGGAGTCAGGAGGACCTGAGTGCAAATTTGACCTCAGACACAACACTTATTAGCCATGTGACCTTGGGCAAGTCACTTAATACCAATTGCCCTGCCTTCCCCCTCCAAAAAGAAAAAAAAAGAAAAGGAAGTTAAAAGTTAGTTGTTAGAATAAAAAAAAGTTAAAAGTTGAGAGAAAAAAAATTGACTTTAGCCTGGAGACACTCCGCCTGACTTTTCTCCTGTGGTTCCTTAGCTCAGTTTGATGGCTGATAGCTTGTCTATGATTAAAGAGCCATCAGCTTGTCCTTATCATAGAGAAACTTGTCACTATAGCCTAGAGGCCCTAAAGAGTTGACACCCAGAAGCTGGTAACAGAAAGTAGTTTGATTGCTATGCATGATACTGGAGAGAAGAGAAAGCAGTGTAATGACATCATAAGAGAAGATTTCGAGCTGAATGAGATCTTCGAGGTTATCCAGTCCAGCCTCCTCCAGATGAAGTACTCTGGCCTGAATAACTGAAGTGACTTGCTCAAAGTCACACCTATGATATGTAGCAGAGTCAGAATTTGAATTCAGATCCTATGACTCCAAATGCAGCACTCTTTACACTGTATTTTGTTGCCTTTCTGAATAGCAGTATTCCTAAAGTATTATAGGTTTGAGCTACTCTGACCATGCATATGTGTCTTAGTCATATATATTTCCTTTTTGTATGCCATCTGTGAGCTTTCCCTCATTTACATGTTCCCTGGGTATTTGCCATCCCCCATTATTGGTGGGTTAATCTATAGGAAACTATGCCCTCAGATGCCCATAGGAAAAAATCTTTTCTTGTCACTTTATTTGCTATACTATTTAAATGTCTTTTGTTTGGATGAATGTATCTTCTGACCAGTTAGTAAAAGTAAACACATCTATGGGGGCTTATGAGCTGAATTTTAAGTGAGTCCTGACTCACAGAGTGTCTCAAACCTGGGATCACTTTTCTGATGTATTCACATGCAAGAAGCATTTTCCCAAAGCTACATATGATTCAGACGACAGTAAATTAGACTGGTTTTACTCCTCTCTTCCTCTTCAGGGTACTTTTACTGAAATTATCCTCACTCATTTCTTTAGGCATCTCAGTCTCTTTTTGGCAAAAGACGCAACAAATTCCTAGGGCAGCATCCAAAACAGCAATAAGTGTGAATGAGCTCTGTGTTAATCCAGAGTAGCTGTGGGAGGAAGGCTTAGCATTTCCCTCTGAGGCCCTAGGGAGAGAAAATAAAGAAGAGGACATTTCTCCAGCTCCCCTACTGGCCTGGAAAGTCCTGTAGTGGAAATCTGCAGCTGACCCCGGAGGACTGTGGGAATGGAAAATCTGGAGAAGGAGAGATCTGAGATATGGATCAGGTCATTTCTGGGCCAGTAGCGGTATGAGCTGATCTGGGGCTAGGCAGAATAATAAAATCATGAATCTTGGAGTGGGAATCAATCAAGCAACCAATCAGTCAATCAAAAAGCAGTTTTTAAGGATGAAATATGTGACAAGTATTGTGCTAGTTGTTAAGGAAGCAAATACAATAAATGCAACAATCCCTACTGATGAGGAGTTTGCAATCTAACGGCAAGGGCATTTGAAGGTATATACAGGAACTGGAAGTTATGCTGAAGTTCCCTTGACATTTCCAACAATTTTGGAAATTCAGGAGGATCACTGATCTAAACCAAGGGTGGGGAACCTGCTAAAGTTTGGATTCAGTCAAAGGGCCACATCTGAGGACCTAGAGGGCCACATGTGACCTCGAGGCCACATGTTCCCCACCCCTGGTACTGTGGATGCAGTCCTTTCCAGGCATAGGGGAGGGGGATGTGAAAATGCACACAAGTGAAAAAGGCTTCCTTTTCAAGGAATTCTTTTTCAAATATAGTGACCACTATTACCCTTCCCACGTGCCCATAAACTGTCCTTTTAATAATCTGTTCTCAAATTTTGCCAAAAATTAACCTCAAACTTGCTGGCTTAAAGTTTGTGGAGTTTCCCATCTTCCCCTTTAAAAAAACAATCTTGATGAGTGTCATTTTCCATGATTTTCCAAAGATCACTGCCCAAGGATCAGCAATCATCCATTTCCAGTTCTTTTAGTAACTTGGAATGTTCTTCATCCAGGCCAGATAATCATCGACAGCAACTCAAACCCTTTACCATCCTTCATTAGTCTCTATTACCTGTTAACCTTTTCAGTTCTCTCTTTCCCATCCTGAAAATCATTATAGAAAATAGAAGCAGAATAGTTTGACAGAACTTGGCACCCAATTGGAACTTTAAAAATGCTTTCTGACTAATTGATAAGGCAGAGAGCCCCAGCTATCTTGAGATTGCAACCACAGTTCTGCAAGCTTCTTTGAATTCTCAAGAATAACTTGAGATGCTTGACTCTATACTTTCCTGAAGTTGATTCACAGCTTCTGAGGGACAGATCATAAGAACAAGGATAAGAGACACAGTGACCCATACCAGGTTGTTCTCATTCTACTGGCTTAAAAGCCCTGACCAGTCTGTAGTTCAATGCCTCACTGGACCTTGATCTTTAATTCTGTACCCCAAACCTCTCAGTAACTTCCAGCCACTTCTCCTGCCAGCCAACATCTACCCTCTTCTTCCCTATTGCTAGACACCAGAATTTTCCATTTTAAATAAGGGCATTTATTTACAAGGAAGAGAGTAAATTTATAAATAGATAAAATCTGAGAATTGAGGAAAGCTAAGAAAATCAGAGTACTAATTATCTGCCCTGCTCATAACTATATTGCTGTCTTGCTTTAAATATATGCCCTAGTGAAGGGAATTTCCCTAAGCTCTTTAACCTAAAATGGTCTGTGACCTCATAGCATCAGCCATTACCTTCCTAGGACTCCAGTGCTGCCCCTACGTGCTTTCTTCACTCTCTCTTCCCCTGACTTAGAATGACAACTTTCTTGGCCAAGTGGCTACATCAGTCTTGTTAGATAGTTCTTGCCCTTTCTTTCTCATTGGAATTATTTGTGTTTGTGTCATTAACATTTTTTATTGATAACCTTTCCATCTTGAGCAAACTTCCTATGTAGAATAATATCTTAAATGATTTTTTTCTATCCTTTCTCAGAACTCTGACCCTATTCTCCTAAAGTCTAGGGTTTATATTACATTTTGCCTAACTTTTTCTTCAAACCTATCCCTGCCCCCTTTTAATTCATTAGCAGCTTCAAAAATTCACCCCTCAGCTAATCAGTGAGATCCTCACAGATATGTAACCAATCATTGATTATACCCCCAAGAATACTCCATCTCTTCACAGGAGTTTATATTTAGAAGAGCAACATTTCATAGAGTTACTGGGAAGGAACATTCGAACCCTAGACTTATAAAGAATAGGGGATCCAATAAGTCTGAGACAAATGCCAGCATGGCTGATGGAAAGTGATAACTGGCTAAGAAGATGGTATTGGAGATGAGCATTTGGGTATCTAGACCATGACTTAAGCTACAAGAATATGGATTATTGTCCAAAATTAAGGTACATCTGTCAAAGTCTGGATAAAGTAGATAACCTTGGCATCTTTGATGTCCGACCAAGCTTAAAGTCCACAGCTCCTGCTTCTGACTCCATCATGGCCATTGGAACAAACTGTTCTCATCCTCCCATCCTACTTAAGAAAGTCTTCACATGCTTGGGGTAGACATCCTCCTAACTAACCAATGTGTTTGAGGCCTATCAGCTACTCTCAACCTGATTTAGCCCATCCATGGAGGTGGTTTTGCCAGGGATGTGACCACATGGTACAGCTTCTTGGAGCCACAAGTAAGAATGGGGTGACATGTGGATACCAAAGGTGGATAAGCAGCCCTGAAAAGGGCTCAACACCCACACACCCCGATGCGAAGGATACGTCTTTGTCAGAAGGGTCACACTCAAACGAGGTCTGTGAGTTTTTTTCCCCAAAGTAGAGTATCAGAACCTACTCACTCCTGTCCATTCTGTGTCCTCCCATAGATTCACCAAAGCAATCTGTACAATGAACTTATGACCTTCCTTGCTTTCCTCTGACCTGGAGAGAGTGCCAGTGAAGCACTCCAGCTGTCTCCCTGTCATCCCTGGCTTTTGGTCTCTGATAGACCCATCTTCTCTTTCTCTCATACAATGCCTTGACATCATGTTTTACTCCTGTTCTTAGAATTTCCTCATTGGCTGTATGTTGAGCTTGCTCACTCCCATCATGTTCCCCTCCATTGTGTGGTACCCATTTGTAATGGGGGGGGGGTGCATTGTATTCTATGCCTCCTTTCCATACAACAACATTGATAGAAAGCTCATACTAAAAGAATAGGACTTTGCCTCTGAAAAAGTCTGGGGTCAATAAAAGAATGTTACCATTTCCCGAGGACAATCTAGCCCACTCTCTTCCTCCTGTTTGATTCTGGCCCTGGTGATTGTCTGTCCCAGATAAACTCAAATGCATGTTTCAATCTGCAGATGGCCTTCATTCATTTGTTCTTTTCTGTGTGTTTGGTTAGATCAAACTCCTTTAAAGGATTCTAGATCTCTTCCAGAAGCCTCTAGAGCATTCCAGGGCTTCACACAATTAGCACAGCGTCATCCACAAATATGAATGTCTTTATGACTTCATCATCCATAGAGAATCTCCCTTAAACTTGGACTCTATGTAGGATCTCCACCATCACAGTAATGAACGCCTCTGGGAAGCATACATTTCCCTATTTCATGCCTCTCTGTTTTGAGGAAGTCATTGAGCAAAACTGTTTCTGCTTTTATATCTCCCGGGAAACCTTGAATGATTTTGAGTTCTGAATGAGAGACAACTTGAAAAAGAGCTTCAGAAGGCTACATTTTGTTTTACCAAATCAAAACCTTTTCATGATCAATAAATAATGAGCACAATGGGGTTTTATACCTTCCAGTCAATAGTGAAACAAGTAGAGATATAGATGCCTATCGAATATCACTTGTGAAAGAAAGCCTGCTTGTTTCCTGCTAATGCTCTCCTTGAAAATGCCCTCAGCTGGTACCAAAAGGACTTCTAAAGATGTGGTATGCGTGGGAGAGTAGGTATATAAGTCAGTAGTCATTGATGTCTCTGTCACTCTTTTCAGTTATTAATTATAATGAATATAAATTATTAATAAGATTTTTCCATGTCTTTACTATCTTCTCCTCCTTTAGAGAGCTATAACCTACGTAGTTACAGATAACTATATCAATTCCCCAATGCCCTCAAAATTAGACTGCTTCAAGCATGGATCTCTTCTCTCTCTCTCTCTCTCTCTCTCTCTCTCTCTCTCTCTCTCTCTCTGTATGTATGTATGTACACTCATACATATGAAGGCACATATGCATAAATATGTGCATATATATTTGTTGTTGTTCAGTCATGTCTGACTCTCTGTGACCTTGTAGACCATACTATCCATAGAGTTTTCCTTGGCAAAGATTCTGGAGTGGTTTGCCATTTCTTTCTCCAATGCATTAAGGCAAACAGAAGTTAAATGACTTGCCCAGGGTCACACAGCTAGTAAATGTCTGAAGGCCACATTTGAACTCAGGTCTTCCTGATTCAAGGTGTAGCACTCTATCCACTGTGCACCTAGCTGTCCTCTGGATGAGTAGTCTGTAATATATTCCCTTCATTTTTGCTTCCCCTTCCTGTGATCTTCACATAAATGCTCTCTGCCATGTTTGGGCCACAGGGCATCTAGATTTTTTCCTGACAAAGAAAGAAGGTTCATACCTTATAACACATGCTTACCAGCGGTTAAGTGACATGTCACAATGGTGAGTTCCAGGTACTGCTGTCATGTATGAGGGATGTCCAAGAGAGAAGCAACGACCACAGGTCCTTGGGGATTTCTGACTCGAATGATGTCCTTCTTTTGTCTGTCACCAGGGCTCCAGGGCTCCACTCTTTCTCTGGAGATACATAAGTCAAATTATATCTCAGGAGGAGCATAAATTACTGACAGGTCAGCATTCCGAAGTGACCCATCCAACCGGGATGTCTTCCTCCTTTTCATATGCTGGAGTAATCAACCTCCACATAAAGCCACAGGCAATTGCCTTGCAATACATTTACCATTCTATACCATTCAAGAACAGACGGGCATAGTATAATCCATATGACAGACACTGCTCATTCCAGATCGAAGATGAGCAGGCGGCTCTGACCACCTCGTCACAATCCACACCTGGATCACATCCCCACACTTATTTCTCGGCCCTCACAGACCTTGTGCTCTACAGCTTCCTGCACCTAGGTACACCGGCCAACACAGGACGACTTCTCCAACCACGGGAAGATAAATAATAGCACAGAGCAATGATGATATGGGCAGGAAGTAAATCCCTCAATCTGAGCCATTTAATCTTGGGATGGTGAATCCAGGACCATAATCTACTTTCTGTAACTGGCTGTAACAGAGTGAAAGAGATTTGTTTTAGTGGATAGCCATCGGAGGCCATGAATACTGTGACTGCCTCTTCCTAGATATTGTCTCTTATGAATAACTAGGTGCCCCCCCTACAATTTTTCTTTCTATATGTTGTAGGCTGGGAAATACTCTTGTGTTTCCCCCCTCTCTTAGTGTTTCTTTGTACAATAGGTTATTATTCCCTAGTCATACCCTTAACTCCTGCTAGGTACCACCTTACTCCTCTTGCCCCTTTTTTTCTGGAACCTCCCCACCCTCACCCTATCTGGATCTTCTATGTCTGGAAGCTTCCAGGGGAGAAAATTCTAGTTGCCTAGTGTTTGGCACCTCCCTACCTCTGATTTCAGGATTGGAATTCAGTCAGATCCATGATACCTTCCTTCCATATATATCGTGGAGGGTGCAGAGTTAGCAGATTAATTAATGAGAAAGATTGTACATTTCTATTTATTTATGAGATAGGAGAACATGCTCCTTGATTGCCTTAGAACCTTGGGTTAGAATTAATAAGGAAATGAGACAGTGTCAGACAGAGAAGGGTGAGGGTTGGTGTGGTTGTCTACTAGTACATACATAGCCCGTGTGTCACAACTAAACTATCTGGGTTCACTAAAATTTTGTGGCAGCACTAATCTAGTTCAGATCTCCTCCCACTCCCATAAACTAAGCAAGAAACCTTCATTCTGAAGTTACCTCAAACATGGAACCAAGAATCTTAGCCCATCCTAGACTCTTTCCTACTGTCAAAATCTGAAGACCATAACACCCTAGACTCTAGTCTCACTTTGGAGGGGTTAAATTCAGCTCCAGTGTGAGGGAAGTAGTGCTACCCTAGTTTTTTTTGGGGGGGGTCAATACTAGCCCCAGTGAGGGACCTGCTGTAATACTCCACCCTTGTTGACCCTGCCTCTTGTTTCCTTTGGTGTCCCAGAGGATGTCATGTTTTCTTCCCTTTTGACCTTCACTTAAGCCAAATAAAAGTCTTTTGTTTTCAACATTGACTGCTTCAGCTAATTCTACTGTGAAGCCCTTCTAGTTCCAGCAAAAAACTGGTATCACATAATGTGATACCTGCTGGTCGCTATAGAATCTGACTTAGCAACTGAATAGGGGCAATTTTCTCCCTCCCCCTGCCATCTTCAGTTTAAAACCCTCTTGATCTGATCTGCAAGCCTCTGGGCAGCTTCTTCCCAGGCTTTGACAGATATGCTTCATTCCTGGCCAATAGCTCATAATTCTTGTAGTGTAAGTCATGGTCTGGAAACCCAAATGCTAAACTTCTATGCCCTCTTCTTAGCCAATTAACACTTCTTATAACCTCCCTTCTCTCCTAAGGCCTCCACTTTCAATCATCGGGGGCAGTACTACCTAATTCAGTCTCATTGGCTAGGCCCTCCCTTCTTCAGGAGCCTGGAACTCAGGTGTTCCCCACCTTAAATCCATGAAATATTGCTCTCCTAGACACACCTTTTGGGAAGAAATGAAGTATCTTTTGGCCTCTGTATCTATAATCACTGGTGGGTGGTATTTGTAGGTGTCGAGTGCAATCAAAGAGCATTTAGTGTTTACCATATGCCAAGGAGTGTGCTAAGTTGTGGGAATACAAAGAAATGGAGAAGCTGTCCATGTCCTTCAGGAGCTCACAGTAGTGTGTGTGTGTGTGTGTGTGTGTGTGTGTGTGTGTGTTACTGATTGGCTGAGGGGTGAATTTTATATAAATACATATATACATACGTGTATAAAATATACCCCTGTGTGTATACAAAATATGTAATAGAAAGTATTTTAAAATGTGTGTATATGTATATGTGTATATATATATATATATATATATATATATATATATATATATATATATATATACACACACACACACACACACACACACACACACACACACACACACACATATATATATATATATATATATATATATATATATATATATATATATATGGATAGTTCTAGAGTACCACTTGGGTGATCTTTGATGCCCTGAGGCCACAGGCTAGACCAGGTAAAAGCAGCTGAGGGAATTTGCTAGATTAGGTTACATTCATGAAACATGAGTCATCTAGTTATGAATTGGGTAATTTGTTCTCCAATTTTCTTAGACCTCCATTCACTTTGTGAACACTCTTTTCCTTGTAAATAAATTACTGTCATTTAAAGTGAAAAAATGGATGGAGCTTGGTAATAGGGAATTAAGGCACCTGGATGCTGGCTATCATGAGAAGCTTCTGTATGGTGTCTAAGGATTGGGGAAATAGAGGAGTAGAGACCAAAGTCAAGTCAGACTTTGAACTTCTACTGATTATGGCTATAAGCTTGACTAGATATATGGTAAAATGAAGGGTTTGGTTGTTTTTTTTTTAAGATAAGAGAGATATGGCCATTCTGGTAAGCAGCAGAGAAGAAGCTAGTGAACAAGGAGAGAATGAAAATTAGGAGAAAAGAGAAAATGATCAAATGGGTAAGTTCCCAGAAGAGACTGAAGAAGATAAGATGAGGCATGAGTAGCTAAGCTTGGCAAGATGTAAAAGATCTCAGAGTCTAAAGCAAAGGAAGTAAAGAAAAGGGACAATATTGAAGGGATCTGAGGTATAGAACTGGGGAAAAGAATGCACTCATTGATGAATGACCTCAGTGTTTTCAGTGAAGTGTAACAGGTTTAGGCATGACACTCCCACATGAAGCCTATGCAATTATATGAGCTGTGCACTAGTAGACAATCACAGAATCCCTCACCACTCTCTATCTGACACTGTCTCATTTCCTTGTTAATTCTAACCCAAGGTTTTAAGGCAATCAAAAAGTACATTCTCCTATCTCATAATTTAATAGAAATGTACAATCTTTCTCATTAATCAATCAGCTCTGCACCCTCTACCAATTTACAAATACAGAAACCTCTTTTCAATAAGCTTTCTCTCTTCCTCCTCACTACTAGTCCTCTTCATATCAGTATGTCTCTCTCCCTCTCTGTCTCTCTCAGTCTCTGTCTGTTTCTGTCTCTGTCTCTCTGTCTCTGTCTCTTTCTGCCTGTCTGTCTCTCTGTCTCTGCCTCTCTATCTTCCCTCCTCCCCCAGTCTCATAGGCTTATGTAAATATCAGTGCTACCTGCTAGATGATTTAATAACGTAACAATCAATTCACATTGAATTATTTCAGCAATTTATTAGCTATGAAAAAGAGCACAATTTGTCACCGTCCCATAGACACTGAAACAACAGCCCCACCTTCCATCTCTCTCAGGACAGCAAAGTCTCTTAATTCTCTTCAAGATATCTTATCTACAGCCTATTTTCCTCACAGGATGCGTTAAATGCGATGTTCTCAACATCTCTTCATGCCTTCTCAAAGACTGACAGTTAACATTCTCTCTGGAAAAAAGTTCTCTTAGTCCTTTCTTCTGCACCTAACACAGTCTCTCAGACATGACAATTAACTCTTCCCAGATGACAGTTAACCTGCCTTTCCCCAGGAGTCCGTTCCCTCTCTCTCTTAAATATCGAATAGCATATTCAAAGTCCCTGCAAGAGAAGTAATTTAAACTATTGTTATAGGACTATGAGGAAAAGATGTATACTTAAAAGGAAAGGGGGGAAGTGATGTAGATGATAAGAGGAAAAGTTTGAAACAGCCACGGTGGGGAGTGTGATAGTCAATTAGGGGAGAGCACAAGGTTTGGCATGTAGCAGTGAAGATCCAGTTCAGACTGAATTACAAAATTTTAGTGAACCCAGATAGTGTAGTTGTATAATTTCCTCCATGACCATTCAATAGTACTTGAGAAGGCAGATGGGAGAAATAATCCAGAGTTGGAATTTGGGAAGGAATCAGCTACAAAAACAAAACAAAATGTGATTCAAGGAGAAGATCCAGAGTACAATTTAACTGGTTAATTTACAGTATCAAGATATTAAAGGAAGGTAACAGAGGCTAGTGTAGGTAGATGTTGGTAGTCTAGGAGAGCAAGAGGAAGTAAAATAACTAGACTTTGGGGTGAGGACGAAGACTAGGTTTAGGGAGAATGAGACACCAGGATCTGGAGAGCATAATATATCTGGATAGAATGAATCTCAAAAGAGAAGTTCCTGAATAAATGTAGAGTCTGGAAATATCAATGAGGAACAACAAACATGCCCACCCTTCCTCCTGGACCAGAGAGGTTGAGGGGAGAGAAAAAACAGCATGATCAAAAGTGGAAAGAAAGTTAGATTTGGAGGCAGGAGACCTAGGTTCAAATCCTGAGTCTGCAACTTAGTGTAACCTTAGACCTAACTTCTGTGGGCCTCAGTTTCCTCATCTGTCAAATGAGGGAATTGGACTGTATGACCTCTAAGGCCCCTTCCATCTCTGAATCTACGATCCTATCATTCTTATCTCATAACCTGAATTCAAGATCTGCCTCTGACATATGCCAGCTGTATGATCATGAACAAGTCACTTAACACCTTAATGACCCAAGCAACTCTCTAAGTTACACATAAGCTGCTGATATGCATTGATAGAATGTCCAAAGAGCAAGTACCCTGCAATAGTGAAAGCACATATCTGGACTCTACATATATACAAAGAGTGTGATCTGAAAAGAATACGAGAAATCTATTGTAGTTTAGTCATGTCTGATTCTTCATGACCCCATTTGGGGTTTCTTGGCAAATATATAAGTTTGCCATTTCTCTATCCTGTGTTTTTTATAGATGAGGATCTCTATCCTGTGTTTTTTATAGATGAGGAATCTGAGGCAAACAGGGGTAAGTGACTTAGCCAGGTAGCTAGTAAGTGTCTGAGGCCAGATTTGAACCCAAGAAGATGAGTCTTTCTGACTCCAAGCCTAGCACTCTATCTACTGTTGCCACCTAGCTGCCCTAAGAAATCTATAGTCTGTATTAAATGTACCTAACTTAATTAGTTCCTCTAGACCCAAGGGGCTCAATCCCTACAATATGCAGTATAGTAGATGTTCTTTTAGAAGGATCAGACTTATTTTCTTCTGTTAACTATTAAGAAAAAATTTTCTTTTGATACAGGAAAATGACAAATGCTGGAGAGGATGTGGGCAAATTGGAACATTAATGCATTGCTGGTGGAGTTGTGAACTGATCCAACCTTTCTGGAGAGCAATCTGGAATTATGCCCAAAGGGCTATAAATAATTTCATACCCTTTGATCCAGCAATACCACTTCTAGGGTTGTATCCCAAAGAGATCATAGAAGTGGGAGGAAGACCCATATGTACAAAAATATTTATAGCAGC
Organism: Petaurus breviceps papuanus; assembly: GCF_028583685.1. NCBI lineage: Eukaryota > Metazoa > Chordata > Mammalia > Diprotodontia > Petauridae > Petaurus > Petaurus breviceps. Next base: position 5,446,488 of record NW_027187419.1, on the reverse strand, counting down.
TCTTTTTGTGTTAGCAAAGAATTGAAAATTAAGGGGGTGCCCATCAATTGGGGAATGACTGAACAAGTTGTGGTATATGCATGTTATGGAATACTACTGTGCTATAAGAAACAAGGAGCAGATGGACTTCATGTTTACCTAGAGAAGCTTATACAAACTGATGCTGAGTGAGAAGAGTAGAATCAGGAGAAATCTGTACACAATTACAGACACAAAACGTATGTGTGATGACCAACTTTGATAGACTGGACTCTTCTCAGCAATGCAGTGATATAAGTCAATCCCAAAAGACTCATGATGGAGAGAGATGTCTACATCCAGAGAAAGAACTAGAAAGAACTGAGTTTGAATCCAGATTGAAGCAAACTACCTGATCTTTTTCTTTTTCTTGTTTGGTTTTATTTCGTCTTTACCATTTTTCATTCCATCTGATACTATCTGTCTTTATAACCTGACTAATGTTGAATGTGAAAGTATTTACAGATCCTATACTTGATTGTTTACCGCCTTGGGGGCAGGGGGAGAGTGTGGGGGACAGAATTCGAAACTCAAGGAATTGTGGAATTGAATCTTGTAAACTAAAAGTAAACAAACAAATTAAGAAAAATTAAAATTAAAAAAATTTCATTTGATGGGTTGTATGCACTCAATTCCTAGCATCTTAGACTAAAAGTTGGTATATTGTGCCTAGCAACTCTCCACCAATGATACCACTAGGAGTCATTGCTCTTGGAGGGTTGAATTTTGATCTCAACCCAATTAGTCCTATCTGCCTCCCCTCACCTTCTCTACTTACCATCTACTTCCCCCCTCTTCTCACTAGCTAAATAGACCACTGCCCTCTCCCTCTCCCATTGAGAAGGAGAAAAGGCAACATTATAGAATCATAGATTTAGAGTGGGATAGGACCTTCAAGACTATCTAGTTCACCCCTCTCATTTTCAGATAATAAAATTTATGTACTAGAAGGGTTAAATGATTTGTCCAAGGTCAGAGAGATTATTCATTCATTCTGCCTGTATGTGCCAGGCATTGTACTAGGTGCTAGAGAAACAAAGCCAAAGAAAGAAGAAAAAGAAAGAAAGAAAGAAAGAAAGAAAGAAAGAAAGAAAGAAAGAAA
>NW_027187419.1:5333969-5445358 GCF_028583685.1 Petaurus breviceps papuanus | reverse complement strand
GAAAGAAAGAAAGAAAGAAAGAAAGAAAGAAAGAAAGAAAGAAAGAGGGAGGGAGGGAAGGAAGGAAGGAAGGAAGGAAGGAGAGAAGGAAAGGAAAGAAGAGAAAAGAAAAGAAAAGAGACAGTTCCTTCCCTCAAGAAGCTTACATTCTACTGGGGGCAGGGGCATCAATTGCTCACAGATAAGTAAATAATACAAATTATACAAAATAAATACGAAATAGTTGTGAGTGGGGCACAGGCTGTTAGGGTGAGGAAGATAGTACCTTAAAGGTAGCCAGGGTTTCCAAGAGGTGGAGATAAGGAGGGAGAAAATTGCAGGCACTAGAGAAATCCTGTGCAAATGGCATGGAGATGGAAGAGAAACTCGCCTTTGTGAGGAAGAGCAATAGACAGGTTTGCCTAGAACTTATGGGGTAAAGGAGTACCACGTAATAAGCCCAGAAAGGGTTGGAACCAGACCCAGTAGGGTTTTAAATGACAAATAGAGAAGTCTGCATTTTCTTTAGCAGCAGAGTAAGGATTTGAAAGTGGACTGATTACATACTTTATCCTGCCCACTGTACCACTCATATTAAGAGTAAGGCAAAATAGTTTTCTCCATCACCTCAAAACACCTCCAAATTTCAGAGACACCCTCCCAACTTCATTGCAGATTCAAATTGCCTGTCCACTCACATATGCACACCCACTGTCTTGGCTCTATACTGGTTGAGGGGAATCATAGCAGACCCTGCCTGCTGAAATACTTAATACATCCCTCTAAGAAAATATTATAGAAAGAACAATTAATTTGGAGCCAGAGGAGTCATTCTTCTGTGTTTCTATGACTTGGGTTTAAATTCTCTCTGTGCTACTTGCCACTTAATATTCATCCATGTGACCTTGGAGAAGTCACTTAAACTTTTGGGTCCCCAGTTTCCTCATGTGTAAAATTTGATTTAACACATTTAATTCTACAAGCATATATTATAATGCTTACTCTGTGCCAGGTATGGTAAGCACTGGAAAATTAGGAGGTTGGAATGAATAATGCCTAAGATACCTTCTAGCTCAAAATCTATGACATTCCAAGCTGAAGAATGAAAGGACTGAGAATCCTTCCCCTTCAGTGCTGGAGGTAGGAGTGGGGTACTTGGTCCCCATTGTGAACTTTGAAGGGATTAGTGACATTTCGTAAGCCACCCTCAAAGTCCTACAGGAGATGGGTTCCCTTTCAAACTGGGACAGTGTGGCGATGTGCTCTGTGCCCCTCAAATCCCATGCTTTTTCAAGTAAGTTTAGGCAGCTGGAGAAAGCATAGGGAACTCATAATTGAATCCCCTTTGCAGCAGCCTAGAGCCAGCCTTGTACCAATGTCCTATGGCCAAAGGGTAGGCACCACAACCCCTTAAGCTCCCAGGCCTACCTAGGTCCTCTTGCGGACCCTCTTAACTAACAGGATGGCACCTGAAGGAGGCCCAGTGAGTTAACAATCCTTGTTAAGTGGTTCTAAGCATTGTACTAAGCCCCTGAATGGAGCAAAAGGAAAAAGATGTGGCTTTCTGCCCCAAAGATAAACAATAGCATGGTGATGGGGTATGTGACTATATTCAGGAGTGCAGAGAGGAGACAATAAAGGAACAAACCCTAATGGGGTGATAGCAGACAGGGAGGCCTTCCTGGAGGAGGTGTGATTTGTGCTGGCATTTGTAAGTATTGGTTGAAACCGGTAAAGAAGTTGTTAGAAGTTGGGGAAGAGGAGGAGGGGTGAGAGGCTGGGGGGGTTGCAGTACTGGGGGGGCAGGGTTCAAATCTACACTGGGGTAGATTTGATTACATACTCTCTAAATTCAAGTTTTCACCCCAAAAGCTTCACTACAAAGAACTCTTTTTTTTTTCCATTATGCTAATTATCTCAGTATCTATTGATTGCATTTGCATGTGAAGTGGGACAGTGCTTTTTTAACTGGCATATTTGCATGTGCATTTTAATTAATCTACTTGCAGTAGGATGGTGATTAGAGGGCGGGTATGGAAATATTACCACTCTCCAGCTAATAGAATTTAGTACATCCTGACGGGGAGCCAAGCCTGCCAGACTGGACAACTGGCAAGTGGGGACCTGGGGAGCAATGTCGAGGCCTGATATCCTCATTAACTATGCTTCCTTGGCCAGAAGAGCTCAGGCTCAGGGAAGAGGGAGGGTTCCGAGCCTGAGAGGACGCCCAGGTCACCCAGAAGCAGAGGAGCTTTCAGAGTTTGGATTACCATCTCAGGCCTTCTCTAAAAGCAATCCCAGGATGCAGCGGAGAGATACAGTTCTGCTCTGACCTCCCAGACCCTGACCCTGCTCTTCTGGAGTGCTGGCAGGACCTGAGGAAGACAATGGCCTTTGTAAGCCTGATTCTAGAAGTGTGTCATTAAGACTGGCTTTACTGAGGAAAAAAATGAGTTAAGGAGAAAGGTCAGAAGATGAGACCCAGGTGAGTTTCCATTTCCATATTACTCATAGAACTGGAAGGGTCTGGTGACCTTGGAGCCCAACTTTCTCTCAACTTACAGAGAAGGAAATAGGGACTCCGAAGATAAGTGACTTGCCCAGGGTCATATAGTATGGAGCCCAACCAGAACTTCAGGTCTCCTCAAAGTTCAACATTCTTTTCACTTCATCCCCTTGCCTTCAGATCCATTGTCTCTGTGTCTCTGTGAAGACAGTTTGCCTTTTCCATGCCCCTTTCTCCTCCTCTGAAGGAGAATGCCCTGAAGCTGAGGGGTCTCACAAAGCCCATGTGCTCTCTTCCATGGTCCTACGTTCTATCCCAATCCTAGCTAGCTGTCTTGTATGTGAGGGGAAGCAAACAAGAGAATATAAGTATAGTGTTTACATAAGTCTATAAATACTCTTTTTTTTCTTTTTTGAGATTGGGTCTCCTTTTCTCTCCTGGGCTACAACAGTCAAACTCACTGCTGATCAGCACAGGCACTTTAATCCACTCTATTTCTGTCCTAGCCTGGTTCTGCTCACCTTGGTCATCTGAGTCCCCTCCCTCCCATTCTTTCAGGGGTCTTCCATATTGGTTTTGGGTCTACTATGAATGCCTGCTCAGACTTAACCCACTGAAGCTCAGAACTCCCAAACTCAAACTCTCTATCAGATTTAACCTCCTGGGATTATAGGAATATACTACCACGTCCAGCTAAATACTCTTAGAATAATAATTCAAAGCATGTGTCCCATTTGGTGCCTAATACAGGATTATGAACCAGTGAGATCCTCCAAATGGTGATACTCAATACCCAAATAGACCTATCATCTCAACAAGGTGGATGTTCCCTCCAGCTACACAGATAACAACCTATGCACATCTTTTTTCCAATGTTAATTTTGTCTATGGCCTCTCATAAGTTCTCCACATGGAGTCAATCCAATGTGCTGAGAGCCTTCCCTCACTTCTTTTGGTATCACAAGGAATACCAGTGGAGTACATAGGCTGTCCAACAGCGATCCCTTGATCTCACCAGGTGACCAGCCCATTTTTGTTCATCTATTTCTTTAATGATATCCTTCATACTGTTTCTCTGCTGTGATTCTTTGTACATATTGCAGCTTGCTTATACCTGCCATGCCCCTCCCCATTGCCCTCTGGGTGATGCTTATTTTAATTTAAGTTCCATGACTCACAACAGCACAATAACACAGAGAGAATTTTGATATTGAAAAATAGACCTTGTTTCAGGGAGAAATTGGGGAGATCTTTAAAAGGGCTTTGCCATTTCCCACAGATAATCCAGACCACTCACTTCCTTCTCTTCAATTCTTCACCCAAATCATTATCCATCTACAGTGTCTGTCTAAGTGAGTGTACTAGCAGGGAAGTTTCCCCACTCACCCCTGCTAAAAATCTCCCCCACAGTTGGCCCTTAGACCAATGCTGGACATTCAGGAACTAGCTAATTCCTAGGACCCCTTCTAGATCTAAAATTCTGAGTTTGTGAGGGTCTGTATGGAAAAGCCAGGAGGTAGAGAAGGCATATGGATTCCTCCACCTCACCCCCAAGGGATCTATGGAAAGATTTCAGGGGATCCATGAACTTGGATGGGAAAAACAATATCTTTATTTTAACTAAGCTCTAACCGAAATGTAATAAGTTCTTCAATTATTCAATAATTCAAGGATCTATAGGCCTTACAAAGCTAAATGAGGGGTCCATGACCCATAAAAGGGTAAGAACCCCTGAGCCAGAGGATAGAAATACAGCACTGACCTCTCCCCCCCCCCCCATCCTAGTGGATGTTTCTATTTAGCTTCAGGTGGGTACCATCTTGGAGCCTGGAATCCATCAAGCAGCTGCCTACTTTGAGAGGGAGTCTTTTCTCATCCCCCAACTACAAACTATCAGAGGTTAGCTTGGATAGCTGCCAACCCACAGTGAATGGTGCCTGTCAGTGCCTCATCTGCCTTCTTGGAACATAGCCCAGGGAGGAGAGCCAGCTTGAATAAGGGGGGGCCTAAAGTTCACACATTGGGGATGGGACTCCTTCTGCTCCTGCCCCCCCCTCCTCGGCCCTGATTCCTACAGTCTCTGAACTTCCGTTCCACTTCTCATATTCCATTTGATTGGGAAGAAACAACCATAAACCTCCCAGTGATATTGAGGTGGGGGTGAGGCATAGGGATTTAAGTACATACAGATAGAGCAGCCCTCTCAAACATGCTACGGTCTCCATGAGGATCCTACAGACTGGGCCAGACTACTGTAACTTAGAAGAGAGGAAAGAACACAAGACCTGAAGTAACAAGGTCTGAGTCTGAGTTCAAGGTTATACTTATTAGCTGTGTGACCATGTACAAGCAAGCCCCTTCACTCCTATGAACCTCTGTCTCTTTACTCAAAAAATAGGGGTGATAGTACCCACTTTGGAAGATTTAACAACCATGGGAAAAGTGCTTTGTAAACCATAAAGTGCTGAAGAAATATGTGCTGTCATCTTTTTAGCATAATGGACCTGGAGAGACCTGGAAAATGTTGGCTTTGCCCCTGAGCCTCAGTTTCCTTATCTACAAAATGGGAGTATCAATACAGATACTATCTACCTTGGAGGGTTTTTATGAGTAAAACACAAATGTGATTGATAATTATTCATCTGTAAGATGAAAGGTTTGGCCTAGAAGTTTTCTCATGTTCCAAATCAGACAACTATTCCTCCTTTTTCCTCTCCTGGAACTAGTCTGACATGAAACAGAGCTTTAAGGGTCAGGAATACCTACCTGGGTTTCTGCCCTTGTAGATTTGGCTTCACAAGAAATACCAAGAATATCCAGGCAGGATCTTTCCCATTGTACAGATGTCAAGGGGAAGGGAAGCACCTACTGTTTCCCAGGCACCATTCTAAGTCCTTTACAAATATTATCTCAAAAGGGTTAGTTCAAGGTCACATGGAATCAGGCCAGAGCTTCATCGCCCCAGTATGTAGCACACTGGGGCACTCTGGTCAGCGTCAACGTCTGAACAACCATTGGTCCCTCTAGCCCTTCTCCTCCTCCTTGAAATGTCACATTCAGGTAAAGGAAAATGTTCATGCTGAACATTATACCCCAAACACCGACATGGAGGGAGAATCTTATGCAGGACTCACTAGGTACAAGGAGATGCAGCTCAAGCAGCCACCTGACTTCCCCTCACTGAGAGAGGCCAGATGGGCCCCATATCATCCACCCCCTCCAAAGACCCATCATTCTGTTCATGAATCTCCTAGGACAAATCAATGAAAACAGTTTGTGTTTTCTCCATAATGTTCTCTCTTTCTCTTGATGATTCCATCAACTCTCATCTCTTTGACTCTTAGAACTGCATATCCAGACCTATATATCCATGACCTCCTGTCATCTCTTATCCTCCTACATCTATTTGTCTCCACATCCAGACCTCGTCTGTCCCACCTCCCACACCTCCAAATGCCTGCTGGACGTTCCTACCTCGATGTCTCATAGACATCTACCACTCAACATTATAATCCAGAAGCTCCGGCTCCATGCCTCACTATGAGGAGGGTATAATTAAAAAAAAAAAAATACTAGGTCAGTTGGGCAGTGAAGAAATTCTACTTTCTCTCTTTTTGCCCTGAGGACTGGCGATCAGTAGCCCTAGGCAAAGACAATCCGCCCCCCACTTCCTTTTTTATCATTCCCTCCCACTATTTCCCACTTGCTAGATTCCTAGAAATCTCATGCTGCCCCATTCTCTGTCAGAAAGATAGCATCTGGTAAACCCATTCAGCTAATGAGTTAGAGAATTAATGTGTCAGTCCTTCTAAGAGTGTTTGCATCTTAAAAGAGAGCCTTAGGAAGAAGACAAGCTTAACACAAGGGATGTTTGACTAATAATGTGATTTTAGGTTACAATGGATAGATATATCTTTTTGGGTAAAAAAGGTTGTCTCTGTGCCCCTCAAATCACTTCATGTAGGCAACCACTAATTCTATGCCCAAGACCAACCCTGTTGTCTCTTATGCCACTATGTATCCACTCACCTTGCTATGGCCCTGAGGAGAAGGAAAATGGGGGGGGGGGGGATTAGAATGTCATGGGCCATTTGTTCAGTGTCACTCGTGCTTACAAAACTGGAAGGAACAGTTAGCAAACTAGATGACAGAATTCATAAATGTCTTGTCACACTAGAACATTGAGTTAGATCTAAAAAGACAAAAAGTAAAAGGGATAAATGTAAAGTTGTATGCTTAGGTTCAAAAAACGGATTTGACAGGTACAAGATGGGGTGGATACGGCTAGCCATTTATGTGAAGAAGACCTAAGTCTTTTAACAGACTTAAGTTCAGTGTGTCAGCAGTGTGATATAGCAAGAAAAAAAAATAAAAATGAAAAGCTAATGCTATCCCGACTTGCATTGACAGATAGATCTGGTATACTAGGTAGAAATCTAAAGTTGGAAATACCTGGGTTCAAGTCTGAGCTCTAATACCTACTGGCTGTGTAACCTCAGACAAGATAAACTCTCAGTGCCTCAGGCAATTTTCGGTGACTATAAGTTGCAGTGAAGGTACCATAATCATTGGTAGAGAGAATTTCCTCACTTGTAGCTCCATATGCCACAGGTCCAGTCCCACATCTTACTGTCCCCCTCCCCCCAGAACCAAAACAAGTGCCAATGTATGCTTCCCTGATAAACCCTAGACATGGGGCAAGTCATAGAACTTCTCTGGGCCTCTATATAAGGGTTGGGCTAGTTAGCCTTGGCAGTCATTGCCAAATGTCATTCTAAGACTATCTATAAACCACTTGGGAAGTATCACGTTCAGTTCTGACCGTGACAGTTTAGGAACAGATGGACTGGCCAATGAGGGCCAGTCCTTAGGGCATATGCATATGCTGCTTGTTGCCTGTGGATGTGGAGGCTAGGTAAGCCTGCTTCTGGAGATGCTTGATGGAGGGGTTGGCTTACTGCATGGTGTTAAAAGTTAATGCTTGATGTTAATCTTAACATGGTGTCAATTCTGCCAAGCCAGAATTGAATGTTCATAAAAATTTCCTTTTACTCTCTTTCCTGATGGTGAATGAGGCAAGAGCTATGGTGGGTTTCTAAGGGGGGGGAGGGATACCTTGCCATGCCTGCCTTATCTCTTATGGCTGTATGCATGCACGCAAGTTTACTTTGTTTCTTTTGTCTGATCTTAGATGAATAAGTATCAGCCATGGAGTGGGCCAGGTTATGACCTTGTAAGCTTTGAAAGGGCAGGAGAGTTATCAAAGCTCCCCTCAACAATTAGAGCCAACAAGAACTTAGTTAAGACAAATTAAGACACCCATGAGACAGACAGAGTTTCTGGGTAATTAATACTCAATCTATTAATTAGACTAGCTGGCAATCAATAATTGATTTTCAGTGGTTTCCCTCAGCAACCAAAGATGCCAAGAGGGATCCTGAAACAACTTAAATCCCTTCTGAAAGGGGACTCTCCTAGCAAGTGAAGATCAACTCTGATTTGTGGACACTTAATGAGGAGGGTGGCTAAGTCTTCAGCTCCTGCTACTGAGAACAGGGTTTGACTAAGCAGCCTCAAGGCTTCTGGGCAGGGGAAGCCATCTCCTTTCTGACTCTCTGGCTAGTTTTCTCCTTCGTAAGCTGGATTGCCCTAAACCAGAGGTAGGGAACCTATGGCCTCCAGGCCATGTGTGGCCTTCTAGGTCCTTGGGTGCAGTGTTTTGACTGAGTCCAAGTTTCATAGAACAAATCCTTTTATTAAGGGATCTGTTTTGGGAAGTTTGGATTCAGTCAAAGGGCTGTGCTTGAGGACCTAGAGGGCCACATGTGGCCTCAAGGCCATGGGTTCCCAACTGGAGGGGACCAAGTACAGGACATTCTTCCCCCAGGCAAAGGCTTATCAGGATGGATTCTGTTTATACTCTAAAAAGAAATTGGGTCTCCCAGTTAGGTGAGGTTCCCACTCAAAATTAATGAACTTGTGCCTTGAGGGCTAGAGCAATGTCATCAGTCTACCATGCCCTTTTAAAGACTGACCTTTTCAGGAGCTAGGTTTTAATAGAAATTAAAGGAAAAGAAAGGGTGGATCACAAATTAATTAGTTACTAATGAATTTCTCTCATAGTCTAGTGAGGAACAAGCTCTGAGAAGCGCCCTGATCAATCACTTCAGCAGCAAATTGACCCAGCACCTGAAATACCATGTCCTACAAGCAAGAGAGTGACTCAACCATCAACTGTGCCACTTCCAGAAGTGAACTTAGGGGGCAGGGATCTTCCTTCAAGGGAGGAAAAGACTACCCTGTGCCAAGTACTAAGTTCTTTCTCGATCTTCAATTAAGTTTCTTCAGCCAATATGAAATCCTCAGAGCATACCAGCACCTGCTCCAGAGCAAGAAAGAAAAGGGCCCCTCCATCATGTATCTCCATAAACAGGATCTTCAGGGTTCCACTTGGATTCACGGCAGGCTGGGCCCTCATTGACCAGTCCCCCATTACACTGATAAGCTGGAAAACCAACTGAGGAAGACAACCAAAATGGTGAAGGGCCATATGAGGATCGCTCCAAAAGACTAGAAGTGTCTGGCCAAGAGGAAGGCTACCAAAATGGTGAAGGGCCATATGAGGATCGCTCCAAAAGACTAGAAGTGTCTGGCCAAGAGGAAGGCTACCAAAATGGTGAAGGGCTATATGAGGATTGCTCCAAAAGACTAGAAGTGTCTGGCCAAGAGGGAGGCTACCAAAATGGTGAAGGGCCATATGAGGATCGCTCCAAAAGACTAGATATGTTTGGCAAAGAGAATTGAACACCCAGGAGGGGACATAAGAGCTATTTTCAAGTATTTGAAATCCTGGTACATAGTAGGTGCTTAATAAATACTTTCTGATTTGACTTGACACCACGTATAAGAGGCATCAGATGTGTTTGGCTTTTGGCCCCAAAAAGCAGAATTGGGAGCAATGGATGGAAGCCACAGGGGAAGAAAACTAATTTAGGTTTGACATGAAGAAAAGCTTCTTAACCATTAGAGCTAGTCAGAAGTGGAGTGGGCTGCCTCTCGAGTTTTCCCAGGCAAAGACTGGATAACCCCTTTGTGTGTAATAGAGGATTCTCCTTCAAGTAAAGGTTGGACTAGATGGCCTCTGAGATCCTTTTCAAAGCTCAAATTTGGTGTCTCTGTGACCCCTACTAACCAGACCACAGAGGAACCTGCTCTTAAAAAAGTGAATTATAAAATATTAGAACCTTAGATATCATCTAGAGATATCTTCCTTATTTTACAAAGAAAGAACATGAGGCCCAATGAGATTACGTGATTTTTCCCAAGTTGGCACAGTTACTCAGTGGAGGAGCTATGAATAGAAATCAAGTTTGCCTGCTCCTAGACCAGGGTGCTTTGCACGGGTGTGCAGAGCCAGCCCCTACACCTCACAAGAGCTGATTGTTAAATTTTCAGCATAAGCATTTATACCTCGGAAATCAGCAAACACTACAAATCAGGGCTCGATTTTAGCTTTGTTAATTCTCTTCACTGAACAAAGTGTTAATAATACAGATTAAATTTTGAAGTGTGTCATACTTACTTTTTTTTAAGATAACATGTGTAAAACATTCATCAGCATACCACTGGCCCCTTTCCATCACACCACACTGGCTAACAGCAGAATTTGTCCAGAAAGGATATAAATGTGATAGGAGGTAGATGGGAACATCCTTCCTGCCATGTTCCAGAATGGGCACCGTCGCTGGATAATGGAAAGTACACTTGTGGTCTTCATCCCTCTGGTTCTTTTCTCACCCTCAATTTGGGTGTTTATGATAGAGTTATCCCTATGAGGTGAGAGAGTAGCAACTCTCCTACAATTTATGGTCTGAAAGTTTCCTGGGTCACTGAGAGATTATAGGAGTGGGAAACCTTCAGTCTCAAGGCCACATGTGACCCTCTAGGTCCTCAAGTGCCACCCTTTGACTGAATGGATTCACTTGAGGACCTAGAGGGCCACATGTGGCCTCAAGGCTTCAGGTTCACCACCCCTGGAGAGGTTTGTCCATTGGTCACTAAGATAGTATGCAGGTAATTGTTTAACAATCAGCTCTCTAAAGGAGAAAAAAATATATATTAGTGACACACTTTTAGACTTAATCTGCGTTAACATTTTCTCCATCATTAAAAAAAAACCAATTAGTGTAAATGCTCACAGTGAAAATTTAACTATTGTCTCTAGAAGCTAGTACTTGAGCAAACCCCTGTATGTGACAAAGGAGATTGCAAGTACAAATTTGCCTGCTTCCAAGACTGGTCTTCTATCCAACAGACCAGTGGTCTCTAAATTAAGATGCAAAGATGATCCTTTGGGGGTACAGGAATAAAATATTAAAATTTATATTTCTTTTTTATCTTAAAAAGAGGGGGGCTTTGAGCCCTCCCCAATCCAAGCATGGCTCTTTATAGCTAACAACAATGGATATAGGCTGTTTGTTCCTCTTTCCATCCCCACTTCTCTACAAAGGTGAGGAGGTAGTTACTATGTCAGCAACAGTTGCAGACTGAATGAAGAGCCAGGGACAGTTGGTGAAGGCAGCTGTAAGAAGGTAGAATAGATGGAAGCCGATGCTGGGGCCTCATGGACCCAGGAGACCAAGGAAGCCAGGAAAGCTACATGGCCCATGGGTCCATGAGGTCCATAATTTGGTTGGAAGCAGAGAGGCCTGGTCCACTGACCCAGCATTCTGGAAGAAGGGGACAATGATACAGAAATACAAGAAGAAGAGAACAAAGAATGGAGGGAAAAGTCAAGCATATTCAATCACACTGCTTTCACTGAAAATCATTATTTAAACTAATTTTAGTGAAAGAAAATTACCATTAATAAATTTAAATTTAGAAAAATTTTAAATATTTCACCTTAATGAAACCTTTTAAAATTTTTGTTTTATACATATATTTTATAATACAAATATTATATTAGCATAGTAGTATATGTATATAATTTATAATTCCACAATTGGGAGTATAAGCTCAAAAATATTTTACTGATAGGGGTTCAAGATCAAAAAAGTTTGGACGTGAACAAGACCATGCTACCTTGCTAACCTTTTACGGGAGCTTAGGCTGCATTAGGCTGCAGTTATCAAGCATTTACAACAAGTGTCTAACTGTATAAGATCACATCTGGGGATGCTGTGTTCACTTCTGGGTACCACATTTTAGGAATGACAATGACAAACTGAAGAGGGTCCAGAGTAGAACAGTAAGGATAGTGAGAGAACCTGAAACTTTATCATATACAAATCAATTAGAAGGAAGGGAAGATGTTTAGTTCAGAGAAGAAATGCCTAGGGGTAGCTAGGTGGCGCAGTGGACAGAAGTTAGGAAGACCTGAATTCAAATCCAGCCTCACACACTTACTAGCTGTGTGACCCTGGTCAAGTCACTTCACCCTGTTTGCCTCAGTTTCCTCATCTGCAAAATGAGCTGGAGAAGGAAATGCAAACCACTGCAGCATCTTTGCCAAGAAAGCCCCAAATAGGGTCACAATGACTACAACATGGCTGAACAACAACAGTATGTGTAAAAGGGATTAAACTTGCCTTGCTTGTTCCCAGAAAGCAGAAGCAAACATTCAATGAATGCAGCCAGTGGAATGGAACAATGGAGGGTCATTCTGAAGAAGCCAATTTTGTCTGGTTGCTAGGGGGAAAAATCCCTGCCAATTAGAGTGGAATGGGCTGTCTTGGTTGGTAGTGATTCCCCCATCACAGGAGATCTTTGAGTGGAAGGTAAATAATCCCTTTTCAAAGACTGCAACGGAGATCTTAATCAATGGGGGTTGAACTAGAAGCCTCTGAAGGCTTTTCCTGCTCCGAGATTGTGTGATTCTGCAATGAGCCTCTAATCCCTGCCTCTCTTTTTTTTCTTTCTTACCTATCCTCCCATTCTCTGGCTCCACTGTTATTTGCTCTCCTTTTCCCTCTCTCCAAAGAGACAAAAAGAAGGACCTTCCCATGACATTCAGGACAATTCTGAAGTAATCACTTGCCAGTTGGCTCCTCCAGGAAGGTGTTTCAGGCTGTTCTTGGAGACTTAATTCAATGGAGATAGAGTCCCCTCTCCAGATGTCAGGAGTCCTGGGTTCTTGCTCCAACTCTGCTAACAATTAGCTGTGTGGCCTTGGTTCCAGCTCCTGAGCCCCTATAGATATGTCAAATGAGGAACTTAGAGGCTCTGATATTTCCATCCATCTTTAACCCTTTATGAATCTAACTTAAATAGTAGGGTGCTAGACTGACGGGCAGCTAGGTTGCACAGTGGATAGAACATCTGACTCGGCATCAGGAAGATGTGTGTTCAAATATGACCTTAGATACTAACTGTGTGACCTTGGGCAAATCCCTTAACTGTTAGCCTCAGTTTCCTCATCTGTCAAATGAGCTGGAGAAGGAAATGGCAAACCACTCCAGTATCTCTGCCAAGAAAACCCCAAATGGGGTCATGGAGAGTCAGCCATGACTGAACAATAGCCAGCAGACCTAGAAGAGTCATACTAGAGGTCTGCCATGGTGCTTTGGCTTTCTCAGATTTTAATCAACCTTTCAAGCAATTATCTCATTATTTTATCTCAATTATATTATTCCTCTCCAACACCCTCTCATTACTCAGGTAGTATAACAGCTAATAAGAATAATAACAATAATAACTAACATTTACATAGCACTTAGTATGTACTAGGCACCGTGCTAAAAACTGGACATTTATTGTCTCATGATTCTCACAACAGCCCTGGGCTGTTGCTGTTGATTTTTGTTGTTCAGTTATTTTCAGCCCTGTCTGACTCTCCATGACCCCATTTGGGGTTTTCTTGGCATTGATACTGGAGCGGTTTGCCATTTCCTTCTCCAGTTCATTTTGTTGTCCAGCCTTCATTTTCAAAGAGGACCAATGACATCATGGGTGGTGTCCTGACTTCCAGGTGAGTTGGATTTAAGTGAGGTAGAGCTGCAGGAAGTCGTCAGCCTCACTCTCTCGTCAAAGTTCAGTGGCAGGACAAAAGTCCAACAGCCAGCAATGGCCCTGGATACAGTGGGTGACTAGGTATCTTTGATGACCAACCACACTCGAGACACTCAGCAGCGCCATCTTCAGCCTCCTTCTTGGCCATTGGAACAAATTCTTATCTGCCCATTCTGCCAGGGAAAGTCTTTCACAAGCTTGGAGACTTCACATCCCCCTGACTTACTGATGAGTTCAAGGCCTATCGGTTATCCTCAACTGGTTTATCGAATTTGCAAAGACAGTTTTGCCCAGATGTGGCCACTGTGCATCTTCTCGGAGCCACAGTTGAAAGTTAGGTGACAAGTGGGCACCAAAGGTAGATAAGGGTTTAGCAAGCCCTCACACAAGAGGTATTAGTCCTCCTGGAACACCCCATACACCCATCTCATTTTACAGCTGCAGAAACTAAGTTAAACAGGGTTAAGTGACTTGCCCAGGGTCATACAACCAACCAGTAAATATCTGAAGCCAGATTTGAACTCAGGGAGATGAGTGTGCCACCTAGCTGCCCCAACAACCCTGGAAGGTATGTTCTATCCTTAGCCTCATTTTAAGATGAGGAAACTGAGACAAATAGAGATTAAGTGACTTACCCAGAGGCACAGAAATAGTATCTGAGGCTGGATTTGTACTCCGGTCTTCCTGACTCCAGGCCCAGCACTCTATCTTCTACATC
Organism: Petaurus breviceps papuanus; assembly: GCF_028583685.1. Lineage (NCBI taxonomy): Eukaryota > Metazoa > Chordata > Mammalia > Diprotodontia > Petauridae > Petaurus > Petaurus breviceps. The sequence goes on along the minus strand of NW_027187419.1, from coordinate 5,431,145 downwards.
GCCTAGCTCCCCCTTTCTGGCTGTCAGTTGTTCTAGTCATATGTGACCCCATTTGGAGTTTTCTTCACAAAGATACTCTAAGGGTTTGACATTTCCTTTTCTAGCTCATTTTACAGATGAGGATACTGAAGCTAACCCTTATAATTATAGCCAATATTTATCCGGCCCCTTCTATTGGTCGTTTTGGACAATTATTTATCTCTTTTGATTTTTACAACACCCCTGGGAGGTAGGTGTTATTGTTATCTCCATTTATGAAGAAACTGAGGCAAATAAAAGTTAACTAATTTGCCCAAGGTCACATACCTAGTAAGTGTCGGAGGTCAAATTCGAACTCAGATCTTCCTGACTCCAGGTCCGGTACTCTATCCAATGCATCGCCCAGCTGTCCCCACATATAATAAAGTACATATTCTCAGGCAGGGAGGGGTATAGAGAAGTATTGGTCCTAGAGTCCAAAGGGATAAAATCACTTTGTATTAGACTATAAGCTCCATGAGGGCAGGAACTAGGTCTTATTAAATTCAATTCAATTTAACAAGCACTACTGAGTGTCTAGTGTGTACCAGGCACTAAAGATACAAAGGAAAGAAAAAAAAAAAACAAATCAGTCCCTTTTCCAGGGAGTTTACATTGTAGAGGGAAGGAGGGGAGAGTAGAGGACAATAGGCACACAGCCAGTGTAGACAAGAAATATTCAGAATAAATACAAAACAATTTCAGGTGTGACAACACCCGAGCTGTGCTTTGAAAGAAGTTAGGGAATCAGAGGCAACAGTGAGGAGACAGTGAATATATTCCAAGCATGGAATCAAGTTACAGAAGCAAGAAATGAAATGTGAACAGCCAGTAATTTACTTTGGTCTTATCTAAACTTTGCATCTCTGCTCCCACCTCACACACTTAGCTCAGTGCTTTGTGAATAGTAGATATATAATGAGTATTGACTTAAAGGCCTATACAAAGGCAACCTATTATTGGTTTTACTATTTAATCTGTGGTTATGTGACCTTGGGCACTTAACTTGAGTCCCTTACTTTTCTCATCTGTAAATTGGGCACAATAGTTCCATCACCACCTACCAAAAAAGATTGTTAGATAGAACAAATGAGATTAAGTATATAAAGTACTGTATAATGGCATCATTGTAGCATACATTATTTAATATTATAATTTAATGTAATAATTGATATTATAAATAATAATTCCTCATAGTCAATGTGTGGGAACTCCTGGTGTGGAAACTCCCTCCACCAATCCAGATTGCAATTCACCTGTAATTTATCATCTTAGAGAATTCCCTGTAGCACTGAACAAGTTACTTAATTCCTCTCAGTTTCAGTTTCTTCATTCACAAAATGGCACCCACCTCAAAGGGTTTTCCTGAAAATCAACTGAGATAGCCTATGTACTGAGATTTACAAATCTTAAAGTACTATATAAATGATTGCTATGTATTATTATTACTGAGCACTTATTATCTGCTTTGTTGCTATTCAGGGGTTTCAGTCATGTCCAACTCTTTGTGATCCCATTTTGGAGTTTTCTTGGCAAGGATACTGGAGTGGTTTGTCATTTCCTTCTCCAGCTCTGACAGATGAGGAAACTGAGGCAAACAGGGTTAAGTGACTTGCCCAGGGTCACACAGCTAATAAATGTCTATGGTCAGATTTGGACTCAGATAGTGAATCTTATGAACTCCAGGCCTGGCCCTCTGTTCACTGTGACACCAAGCTGCCCCTTTACTATCTGATAAGCATCATACTAAGCTCTAGTGATTCAGGACCTGTTGTCAGAACTTGAATTCAGGTCTTATTGACTCTGAAGCAGGCACACTATTCACCACTACATCCCTGCTCTCTAACAAAGTTTTAAGGCTTGCAAACCACTCTCTCATCAGGAAAATCCTATGAGTTGCTATAGACTGACATGTCCCCTGTATTCATTTTGACTTCCACCTCAGACACATATTAGCTATGTGACCCTGAGCAAGCCATTTAGCCTCTGTGTGCCTCAGTTTCCCCATCTGTAAAATGGGAGGGAGGAGAGTGATAGATGGACTCAGTGACTTCCAATTTCCCTTCCAGCTCCAAGTCTACCATCCATGAACTAAATTTGAGCTCTATTGTTGTGGGGATTTTCTCCGCCTAACTGAATCATATGGCTATACAGTAGGGAAACTTCACAGAGGGCTACAAGTGGCCTCAAGGCTACAGGTTCCCACCCCTGAAACTCTGTGACTGGAGAGTTGCCTAGTGCTGCAAAGGTATCATCATTTTCCCCAACTCATGCAACTATTACGTGTCAGGAGAAGGATTTGAACCCAGATCTTTCTGTCCTCCAGTCTAGCCCTCTATATGTCTCCACACTGCTTCTTAAACTGACTACATTACACCTAATTCCCTTCCAGCCGCCAGTAGCTCTGGCCCAGACAGGCAGCCCTCTGCTGGGTCTTCACTTGTCTCTCACCTTGTCCTTGCCAGGGGCAAACAGTGCCTTAATTTCTCAGACATCTGTGCCCATCTGCTTCACCACCTTTGGAGAAGTGACCACTTAGGGGATGAGTGGGAGGGCCTGGTAAAAGCTCCAGCTTGTAATTAAGGGATGCACTGCTGGGAGGAGGAGCAGTGATTCTCCGGAATATGAACAACCCGCTCCTCCTCTGGGTTAACTGCCCTCATCACGTCCTTCTAATCAACCATGGGGAAGTTCAGCACTTCAGGAGCCCAAATCTGTGTCAGGCTCACAGAGGTATTTATCATGTTTCTAAAGTGATTGACTTCTGATGAGAGGTTGAGGGAGTTCTGGAAAACACTCTCAGATCCCAGTGCATTGTGAATAAAAGAAAAGAAATAACAGGTTTGAGCTGAGAATGAATCTAATGAAAGCTCAGAATGCAGTTTAACCCTTTTGAATGTGGTATTTTTATTCTGGAGTTGCTAAGGCTTGTCCTTCCTCAGATTTAGCTGGGAATGGTCTTAACTTGGAGCAGGGGACTGGGAGAGATGACCCCATCAAGTGCCCCTCCACAACCCCAGAATTCTACGGTTGTCACGAATTGGGGTGGGGTAAGAGGTGGGAGGGAGGGTGGTATGAGAATGGAAGCCATTTCCCAAGGACAGTAAACAGCCCAGCTGGAAGCCCAGGGGTAGGCGTTCTCCAGAGGCTGTACATAGTTGAGGCCACAGGAGGAAAGGATTGATCACTGAGGCAGTCTTTCTATTCGAGCTTTAGTCTGCCTTTGTCTGCTAGGAGAGGCTGCTGGGGCAAATTTGTTGGAGTGTCTCTGTGTTCCACTAAGGGGACTGTGCAGTGTAATTAACTGCCTTGGTGATTGACAGCTGAGGCAGGGAGCCTGACCTGCACTGGGCCACTGGGAGTAGGGGGGACTGGGACTAGGGAAGCCCTGGGGCACGCGTTGTTTTTGCTGTTGAATAAACATTTGGCCTTCCAGGAGCTCTCTTTCTCAGCTTTTAGTATTTTCATTTGCATTTCAACCAGTGAGCTCTATAAAGGGTCTTGCTTTAAAAATCCACTTGTTTTAACTTTTGGGGGGAAGAGGCTGAAAGGGGAATCTGGGCTTCTGTACCAGACACAGCAGGAAGGCTCTCACCTCCCAGACAACTGCAGCCAACTGGTGCTGCTCCCCTTGGAACTATGGGAGGCAGAAGGCCAGGGATTCTGCTCCTGAGCAGGCCTGGATGCCTGCCTGGCCCCTCCCAGGCAAACCTAAGAGCACTCCACCACCATTCCTCCTCCACCCCCCAAGCTTGGGTAGTCACATCCCAGGGTGCTAGACTTGGCTCAAGCCCTTACCAGCTAAGTGACCCTACACAAGTCACAGCCTCTCTAAGCCTCTGTAAAATGAAGATGGGTCTCTAAGGTCCTCCCTGCCCCCAGCCTGTGCTTCAATGGGCCTCCCACCTATTGAGTAGAAATAAAGGCAGAGTTTTACCATGGAGTCCTGTTTCCAAGGGAAGAAAATTCCTTGTGAAGGGAATGTGTGCATGCACCAGACTGCGCTCCCCTGCAGTCAGAGGGACAGACTGTGATGTCCTGCATCTCAGTATCAAGGACATTACATAATGCCTGAAAATACTCTTCCTCCGGGATCTGAGGCAGAAAGACACTACCAGGAGACAGATTAGGAAAAACGGCACAGAAGGTATAAAAGAAATCCAGCTGCGGCCCTTTAAGGGAAACAATCCCACTTTTCCTTGTCTCTTTGCTGCCTACTTTCATTCATAGGCATCTACATCCTAATGTCATTGTTGTTTGTCCTTCTCAAAGAGGACCATGACATCAGGAAGGTGATGCCATGACATGCAAGTGAATTGGATTTAAGTGAGGGAGGGCTGTGCAAAGACACCAGCCTCACTTTCTCGTCTGGAGCCATCTGGGTCCTGTGGTGAGATACAGATCGAGGCCGACTGGAATGAGAGGTGGAATGAATGTAAGGATGGGGCATAGGAAAAGGAAAGCCTCACAGATTCCCTGCCCCCATCCCACCTCAGAACTGAGCAGTAGCATAATCCGATTATTATGAACTATATTATTGACAGTAACCCAGGAGGCCCATTCTTTTAATATGGTTCAGATTAAGCAGGAAGGAGGAATACACAAACCTTGACATGATTAAACCAGAAAGAGAGCTAGGATCCCAAAGGCTCCCTGTTTCTCTTTCTTCACTATCCCTCCCCTCTCCTCTTTGTAGGATCTGTGGCTGGGGACAAAGGTGCACACAGAGCAATTCCTAGACCCAGACAATGGAATTTGGGCAGGCAGTATGAAAGCTCTTACACCCGGCCTCCTGTGGTCAAGGTCAGAAAACCTAGTCTCCTGTGTTTTCCAGGCAAGCCATGTCCTTGTGAGTCCAGTTTTTAAACTGCAGATGCTAAGGTTTAGAACCAGAATGGAAGCTCAGAAACCATGTAGTCCAGTGCCTTCCTTTTGCAAATGAGGAAACTGAGGCCTAGAGAGAAGGTTGACCTAGGTGCACACGAAAGCCAGCATCAAAACTCAATTCCTGGGCCTCCAAATTCAGCTCTTTTTTCTGTCCCACCCCGAATTCAATCCTCTCATTTTATAGATGAGCAAACTAAAGCCAACAGAGGTTAAGTGACTTGCCCCAGGTCACATAATTCAATTCAATAAGCATGTATTAACTACCCACAAGATACAATGCCATCTTCTGGGGATTCACAGATGAAAAACAACTGCTTCACTCATTCTCAGGAGCTAAGACAGGGAGATAAATGTGAATGACACAAAGCAAAAGATGATCAAGACAAAGAAGAAAGCTGCACAGAAAGTTATATGACATTTGAAAAAGAATAAGTTCATGTATTTATCCATCAACAGACATTTATTAAGCACCTAGTGGGGCTGGAAGGCCTGCAGCCTTGAGGCCACATGCTGTTCAGCACTTGAGGACCTAGAGGGCCACCTGTGGCCTTTGAGGCCACAGGTTCCCCAGCCCTGAGCGTGTGCTAATCACGAGGCCAGGTACAATATTTAAATAAGAAAAAGCCTCTTTTTTTTCACAGAGCTTACAAAGATCCAAACATCCATTTACATATTACATAATAAATGCACTAGAGAAATGCAAAATAATATGTGAGATGTAAGGGGTGGGGAAGAAAGAAAGTTTTACTAATCAGGAAATCAGGGGAGGCTTCATAGGAAAGGCAGCATAGGAACTCAATGGGGAAAAAAGCATTTCAGGGGTAAGAAGACTGAAATCAAGGTAAAAGAGCCAAAGAGTATGTACAGGGGCCAGAAAATAGACTGGCTTGACTAGAGCCTAGAAAGGCAGAAATAGGGGAGAAGACTGAAGACTGGCAACACCAGATTGCAGATTGTCTTTATGTCAGACAAAGACGTTTGACTTTAACTCCGTAGGAAACAAGGATAACTGAGACATGCATGGATCTCTGCATGAGAAGATGATTCTGACAGTGGTAGGCAGGACAGACTGACAGTAGAAAGGGGAGATAGGATCATAGATCTAGGGCTAGAAGGGTGCTCAGAGGTCATCTAGACCAACCCCTTCATTTTAAAGATGAGGAAACGGAGGCTCAGGGTCAGTAAGTGACTAACCCAAGGTCACCCAGGTAATAAGCTCCAGACATAGAATTTGAACCCAGGAAGACCTGTTAGAAAATTATTGCAATAGTCTGAGTGATGATGAGAGTCCTGAATTAGGTTGGTGATAGTGAGTATACGGAAGGATGGATAAGTTTAAGAAAAATTTTTGGCTGTCACCTGTGATCTCATTGGTATGGGAAACTTCCAGTATGAAAAATCCCTCCACTGATACCAATGGGAATTGGTAACTCCTTCATAACACACAGGCTTAGAGAGTTATCTGGAGGCCCTCAGAGATAAGGGACTTGTCCAGTAACCCAGGGTAGCTGTGTGTCTCAGATCATCTTGACTCCAAGGCCAGCCCCCTGCTGCAGAGGCAGAATCCACTGAACTTTGTAACTGATGAAATATTATGAGAGTTAAGTGGAAGGGAAGAGTCCAAAGTAACCCCTTTGACTCTTGGCTAGTGAGACCAAGATTTCCTAGAGAAGAACTCATCTGTGATAGGCCTAAAAGGACAAGGAAGATTTCAATAAGTGGAGAGGGGGAAAGAGTATATTCCAGGCTTGGAGGATGGACTCAGCATATGCACAGGATGAGATGTAGCAGCATCTGGTAGTCCAGCTTATCTAGGTTGTTGAATTTGTGAAGGGGAAGAATGAAATAAGGCAGGGTATTTTCCCATTGGGGGAAGGGAAGGGGAGGGGAAAGAGAAAAAAAAATAAATCTTCATTTCAAAATCAGAAAAAATTTAATTAAAAAAATAACACTGGGGAAATGGGGTGTAACCCTCAATGCCAGGTCAGAAGGTTTATATTTTATAATACGGCAACAGAGAGTCGCTGGCATTTTTTGAGTGAGTGGTCAAACCGGTGCATAAGGAAATTACATTGGCAGCATTGTGACCTATGGATTAGGGAGGGAAGAGACTAGAAGCAGGGAGATCAGAAAGTCATTAATGAAATTTCAGGGTAAGAGCTTAATCCATTTGAATATGGGTGTTTTCCATTCAGAGGCAAAGTTAGGAGGCAATTACCAGGATCCCAGAGAGAGAAGGCAGCAGCACGAACTGGTATCAAGGGGGCTAGATGACTTTAAGTCAAAGGATCTGATTTCAAATCTCAGCCTGTCCCTATACTAGCTGTTAACCTTGGGCTAGATGCTAAATATCTCTGGGCCTCAGTTTCATCATCTATGAAATGTCAGAGTTGAGCTCGATTAGCTGTAAGTTTCCTTCCAGCTCTAGATACATGATCCTAAGTGATGAAAGTCTGAACAGGGGTGGCAAAAGTAAGAACAGAAGTGGGGATAAGAGAAGAGAAGAGAAATGTTTCAGAAATCATATCCACGTGGCTTAACAGCTGATTGGATGTGGGCGATGAGGAAGAGGAATAGTTTTGAGTCTAACGGTGTGGCCATGCCATTAACAAAAATGAGAAAGTTGGGAGGAAGGGTGGATTTTGCAGGAGAAATGATGAGTTCAGTTCATCTTTCTGGCCTAGGAGCCTTATCCTGTGTCTATCTAAGACCTCCCTGTCATTTCTATTTAAGCTCATATGGATCCTGAGGCATAGCCTCTCACAAATGCACATGCCATTGGTGGGAAATGAAGAGAACGCACCTGGAGCACATTTCTATGAAGGATGTGTGTGGCCAGGACAAAATGTAGATGGTAGCCATGTAGGGAACTTGCATGGTTAATTGAATGGAAAAGCAACTATCAAGCCCAGGTCTATAAGATTTTAAATCCTCAGGAGATACCATTACACTTTTGCTCCTGGTTCCACGTAGTCTATAGTCTTTGCTGGACGAGCCCTTACTGGTCTCATAATTATGGAGATTTTCTTTGCTTCCAACTTTGGACTTTAACTAGTTCTCATCTGAGGATGCAACTTCTTCCCCACAGGAGAAAAAGGTAGAGGTTATGTTATGTCTCCTTTATCTTAGGTCCCAAAGGTTTAAGCTTCATCTCTTTTAGAAGTATGCTCGTCTGTACCTAAGATCTGACTGGGAAAAACCTCTCAGTTACTTTCTCTTCCTAAGGAAAAGAATCTGTTTATTCTCAGAGTCTTAATTATATGCAACTTCTTTCTTCAGAAGAAGCATATTCAATTCCATGGGCCTACCCCCTTTAGAAAATATAATAATATAAAAATATAAATAATAGAAAGCTAACAAAGTCTCCAGACATTTAATCTGTCTTTGAGCCCACTTCTAACATTTCAAGCTTTTGCTCCAAATTGCTATTTTTATTGTGTATACTTGGCCAAAAACAAGCCTCCCAGGCTTGAATCACTGTACATCCATTTTTCTGTATCCTTTAGAAGCAATGTAGTATAATGGGCAATAAGGAAGAATGGGTACATGCTAACAGAAATGCAGCAGGAAGGAATATAAGTGTGAAAATGCGTGGACCTTGGTTGATACATGACTCTGGACTGCAGACTTTGATGACCTGGATCTTTCTAGAGAATAATCTATACCATGGATGTTTGCTGGGTAAAATACTTCTCTGTTTGCTCCCATTTAGGTCCTCACAGCTCTCCTAGAAGGTAAGCCCTTCCTCTACTACTATTGGACCAAGGAAACAATGACAAACTTTTAGCCCACAGCTACCCTTGGCAAGGTGCCGAGAAAATGTTATGTTCTTTCAATAACAAGCCAGAATACTGCCAAACTCCTTAGATCTGTTCTGGGGCTCTAAGGAATTTCTCTCCCTTGAAGTAGTAATATAATGAAAAGAGCACTGAGATTCCTGAGTCCTGATTTCTAGACTTGTATCTGTCACAAGCTAGTTGTATGACCTCGGGTAAATCACTTCCTCTCCAAGGTTCAGTTTCCTTATCTATAAAATTAGGGATCTCATCTCCAAGGTCTCTTCCAATTCTGTCACTACAATTCTATGAAACAGAGTAAACAATTCTTCCTTCCTATAATCAGCCTTTGTACTCCACATGCTTCAGTCCCCACTGGTAAATTACTCTTTCCTCCCTTACAGTCAGGGCCCTCTTTTGTCTTGAATTCCCATTTACTGTAGTCAAATCACATATCTCTTTCTGAAGTCTCCCGTGGAAGTAGTGGGCCCTTGCTTCTAGAATCATCAAGTTTTAGTCATTTAAGGGGTTCAGAGTGGGGATAGGGCAAGAGAGAGAGAGAGAGGTGGAGTCAGCTGACTTTACCAATGTAGGGCTTTATTTAGTCATATGGGAAGTTTGGTGCCAAGGCTGAGGTCAGTGAAAACAATTGAAGAGCTAATGCAGTCATTCAAGATTTCCCTCTGTTCCTCCCAAGTGCCTTCCTTCAACAGGATCTGGCTCAGCTCCAGAGGAGTGTCATTTAGCCAAGAGCCATATAGAGAATGGGATAAAAATGCTATCTGGAAATTAATTGGGGTATATGAAAGTCACAACATCTACTTACTTCATAGACTGAAGGAGAGCTAATATCTGGCCCATTTCCTATGGGCAAAACATTTTCCTTCTTAAATGTAAAATGAGGTCATTGGACTAGTTGACCTGTAAGATTCTTTCCAACTCTAAGTCCTATACTTGATTGAAGATTCAGATACATTTCATCCCAGTTCATAGACTCAGAGAATTCAAGAAATATATAGAGAGAAGGGACATTAGAGATCATACAATCTAACATCCTCATTTTACAGAACAAGAAACTGAGTCACAAAGAGGGGAAGTCACATGCTCAAGGTCCAAGGTAATAGAGCTAACATGTTACAGTATCAAGATTGGACTCTGGTATTCTTGCCACTATATTACAAAGCTCCACACTTCTGTTAAAATAAACAGTTTGCATTTGTACTTTCCAGTGGGGGGGAGGGTTCATATAATAATGAGTTTTATCTCCATTTTACAGATGAAAAAACTGAGAATCAGAAAGGTAAGTTGCCTATGGTCACACAATGATATGATATTGAGGATCAGTCCTGAGACTGGAATGTAGGTCTCTTGAATCGAAATCTAGTACTCTTTCTACTGTTAATCCTATCTCTGTCTTAAGGAATCTACTTTCTAGGATCAGTAAACCCACATTAATTAGGAAATAGAAGCCCAGACAGGCCTGGAACCTTCCTCACCATCCCCTCACATTTCTCAGGACTCAGTTTGTGATATTTCCATTACAAAATGTAGTTTCTGATCCTAAGCTGGCTATCCCACTATCTCCTCCCACCAGCTCCTGTTCTTCCATTGTTGCCCACTAGTCACCACTGTCCAAGCCCCTGCTTTCTACTCAGATTCCTTCTGTTCCCTCCTGCAGCTGTGGTCTTGTCAGCAATAACCAAGTAGGGAAGGTAGGTCCAATCATACATTTAACCTCTGAGATGACCTCAAAGGTGACCCTATCTCTGAGTCACACCCTCTTCCCAGGCCCCAAGAATTGGTTGGCAGACAAATCCAGGAACAGGAGACTATACTGTCTTCATCTTTCCAGTCACTGACAAAGAAGAGAAGAGGGTGTCAAAGAGGGCATTATTAGCACACAGTTAGACTACCAGGTCGATGAAGCCATTTTGTAAATTGCACATTAAGAGCCTCCTAAAAGCCTCTGAGCAACTGGTATTGATTAGGCCCCATGGTTGAGCCCCTCCCACAATGACTGGTGGCTAGGCTCCTAACCCATGAGCAGCCCCTCTTCAGATAGAAAAGGAGTGGGAGGTGGGTAGAATGTTAGGTTATAGGACAATTTCCATTCTTTTCCGGCCCAATGAAAGACAGGAAGGAACAGTAAAGTGGCCAGGTTGTCTGTCACATTCAGGGCTGGTACATTGATTAGGTGATCCAATCCAATCTGCTTCTCTTCTTCATTACCTCCTCTTATGAGAGATTAGCTCCTTGCAATCTAAAATTGAAAAGATTGGAATAGCCAGTTTCTTTGGTTGTTATTATAAGAGCTAAGGGACCGAAAAAGAAAACGGGCAGCTAGACCCAAAATGATTTGACCAGCTATGCTTTGCTTTTCTAGCCTTCATTCTCATGGGCCTTGGTGCTTGAGGGGATCCACTGTAGGAATTCAATGAAGATCTTCATCTTGGTGAGTGCTTAGAGAAGGAGCAGCCCTGGGGAAAGCAGAAGTACTGAGGGAAAAGGAATAGAGGAAGGGGAATTGGGGCCTGTTTCAAGTTTCCATCTCTCTATAGAGAATAGTAGTCATCATTAGTTTCTCAGCCATCAGTATGGCAGGCATGCACTACCTCATCTCCAGTTCCATTTTGTTTCTAGAAAATTTCAAAAGAGCACTGACATTGGGTCAGCCTCGCACCCACTCACAGAGGCAGTGTAGCCCATAGGCATGGCACCTGCACCCCCTTTCTGAGCTTGATCAGAGTCAGAGAGAGAGGGAAAGTGGGCACATGCTTAGGGAAATCTAACAGGGAGGCACATGGGTGGGACTTAACACTGGACTACAGGAGTTGATATCCTGGGTCTCTTTAGACTGTACCATGTGTCACTTGCTGGGCAAACACATTCTCTCTTATGTTCTGCTGTGTAGAATGAATGAATGAATGAATGAATGAATGAATGAGAAGTAAAAAAATAAGTAAAATACATTCTCTAGTATCTGTTCCCCTTCTGGTGCTCACGAATCTCCTGGTGGACAAAGCCACTCCTCAGTTTTGGGAGTTACTCCTTACTGTTGGGCTAAGGAAGCAATGACAACTCTTAAAGCACGACCACCCTCAGCAGGGTGATGGGAAAGGGTTAGATTCTTTCTGTGATAAGCAATTCCATTAAGCTGAAGTACTGCCAGACACCTCAGATCTGCCCTGGGGTCTGACGAGTTTCTCCCTTTAAAACTGCATATGGCAATAGAACTATTTAACTTCTTCCCATCCAGCTTTTCAAATAGCAGCTGATTCTGCTCTATCCACTCAGTTCTCCGCAAAGCTAAGCCCCTTTCACAGCAAAGGAGACACAAAGCCTGTCTTTCTGCTGTTTCTCTTCTGTCAAAAGAGGGATAAAGGCCAACCCAGACCCTCCAGAGAGATTTCCCCTTTCTAACGCTGTAGATGGCTCTAGTGAGTGGTAAGCCGGGACAGCTGCCTTCACAGTCAGAGAATTCAGCTCTCTTCCACCCAGCCAATCAGCTTAATGCAAAGGAATGTCTCTATCTATTTCAATCAGCATGTCTTCCAATTTCTATGGTTTTTTTTTCTGTAAATTTCTGCTTTTCTTATTGCCTCCTATGCCCTTCTTCTTTCTTCTTTCTTCTCCTTCTCCTCCTTTTCCTCCTCCTCCTCCTCCTCTTTCTCCTTCTTCTTCTTCTTCTCCTTCTCCTTCTCCTTCTCCTTCTCCTTCTTCTTCTCCTTCTTCTTCTTCTTCTTCTTCTTCTTCTTCTTCTTCTTCTTCTTCTTCTTCTTCTTCTTCTTCTTCTCCTCCTTCTTTTTCCTCCCTCCCTACTTTTCATCTTATGTCCTACTGGCTGCCAGTGTATCAGATGAGGGCCTCCACAAAAGCAGTGTCCCATCTCTAAATTATGACATGAAGTTCAAAAATTCCACCTATCAAGCATAACCCTAATAGTCCTTATACAATCTTCCCATAGTTCTCCAGAGTTATTTAATTTATAATTTCTTAGTCATAACCTTGAAAACTCTGAAAATAATTATATGCAGTGAGACGATAGACCATAATGCCCTGTGCTACCATCTCTCCAGTCACTGTTCTGCTTTTTTATAGGTCCTCTCAGTACGTTTACCTAAGGAGTAGTTCTTTCAGGTCCTCAAAACAGCCTGTGTCTCTCCTCTTATCTGAGAAGAATGTGTTTCTTCTTAGGTTGATTTAAATTAGTTTTCCATATGCAAATGGTTTCTTTATCTACTCTTACAGCAACCACATGTCCATATAATGTTGTTATTCAGTGACATCTGACTCCTCGCGACCCCATTTGGGGTTATCTTAGCAGAGATACTAGAGTGGTTTGCCATTTTCTTCTCTAGCTCATTTGACAGATAAGGAAACTGAGACAAACAGGGTTAAGTGACTTACCCAGGGTCACGCAGCTGGTACATGTCTTAGGCCAGATTTGAACTCATGAACATGAGTCTTCCTGACTCCAGACCTGGCACTCCAACCACTGTGCCACCTTGTTGCCCCTGATAAAGGGGTAGTACCTTGCATAAGAAAGTGCTACTTCTTCCAACTAGAAAAAGTTTTAGCACTTCCCCTGGCACTTCTACTTCAAAGTTTCAATTAAAGGGACATCAATGGTTTACCAGGCTCTGAGTAATGATCCCCATGGTACAAGGCATCTCCCACTGACTCAGTCAGTTGCATGCCCCAGAGTTGAAAATCCTGTAGCCAGGAGCAACTCCACCATGATCATGGGCTGATTCTGTGCAACCTTGCAATGGACTGAAAGTATAATTGTGAGTACTCCTGGTAGTGACTTGATGCACCTCTAGATTTCATGTACTTGTAACACAGTGTCCCTACACACTCTGTGTACATGAGAGTGAGATATTTCAGATGCAACTATGATGTTGTAAAATGCACCCGACCATCCCAGGGCACATGAGAGGTGCCAAGTCTGAAAAGAAACATCTCTTCCCCTTACCCCAAGTGACCCAGTAACACTAGATGGCTCTCTTTAACTAGAGGACAATAGCAACCCCTCCTAGCAAGGGGAACCAAAGCTGGAGAAAAGGAGAAGGCAGCTAAGAAGAGAGCTAAAAGCAGAAGATTGTGATAAGGAAGATAGGTAAAGACATTGCTTCAAGACCCTGGAGATGGCCCACATGGAGAAAAGTACCAGACTTCTTGGAAAGCTTGGGTAGAGTCCAAGACCAAGATGGGGCTAGATTTTGAACTAGGAAGGGGATAATTTTATATGATCAATGAAGAAACTGTTGAGAACTATCTTCAAAGCTTTATCCCCCAAAACTATGCATGTTGATAGCCTACCTTGTAACTATTTGTGTGCTATAATCACTATTGTCTGCAATAGCTGTGTGGGGTAGTAGAAAGTGCAGTCAGTCTGAAATCAGATTTGGTTCATTCCTGTCTCCACCACTTCCTTCCTAAGTGATGTTAGACAAGTAAGAGGATTATAGAACTATGGCTGGAAGGTACATTAGAAAGCATATCATCCAACACATACACACACACACACACACACACACACACACACTTTCTTTTCTTTCTTTTTTTTTTCCTCTTTGGAGGAGGGAAGGCAGGGCAATTGGGGTTAAGTGACTTGCTCAAGGTCACACAGCTAGTAAGTGTTAAGTGTCTGAGGCCACATTTGAATTCAGGTCCTCCTAATTCCAGGGCTGCTGCTCTATTCACTGCACCATCTAGCCACCCACATACATTCTTTCTTAGTAGGATCTTAGACTTATAGGATCCTAGATCTAGAAGTGGAAATGACTCCAGATTTCATCTAGTCCAACCCACTCATTTTATGGATAAGGAAACTGAGGTCCAGGGAGGTTAAGTGATTTGCCTGGGGTCATAAATTTGGCAGGTGACTGTCAAGATGAGAATCCAAATGTTCTTTACCCTGCATCAAGTCACTTAATCTCATTCAGCCATGGTTTTCTCAACCACAAAATGGGGATATTAGTACTAGAATTATCAACTTCACAGGATTGTTGCAAACCAAAAAATGTTGAAATAGCGGCATTATCATTACTGTCACTGAACTCAAGAAAACTGACCTGAATGTGTGTGTTGCCAGAGTGATGGCTCATTTGGAGGAGAAATGCTAGAAAGAGCCACCATTATATCCTGTTCATGTGGTTCCTGTAACACCAAAAGGGGAGGCCATATCAACTGGCCTTCTAGGCTCCAGCCTATAGAGATAAGCCATTTCCATTATCGTTCTGCCATAGGACCATGGACCTAAAAAGCCAGTCTCAGCCACAGAGCTCAGTCAATGCCCTAGACCTACCCAATGGGGAAAACCACAGGGAAAAAAATCTCTAGCCCAGGTTTCCAAATAGCAGATCTACAAGTGAATTAAGGACTTAGCACTCCATACAACTTTCTTCTTTCTCCTCATCCCCTCTTTCTTCACTCAGCCCCTTCAATTCTCAGTAGAAAGGCACAGAATTGGATTATCACAAGTAGCTATCTGAAGTTTAGAGAAACTTAGTGTCCTTGCCCTGTTCCAAGAAACAGCACTTGGCAAAGAACAGCCTGACTCTGCAATATTGATCTGAGTGGGTGAGCCAGAAGGAGGGAGAGCTCCTTCTGGTAATGGCTGCTGTTCACAACAGCCGGGTTGGAACAACAGGATGGTCTGCTAGTCTCATTGCCATCCCTTGATGACCCAACTTTGGCTCCATCCCTCCTGCAGAGATACTTTTCTTTGGAGAACTAATGACTGACTCCAGAGTCAGCCTTCTGCTTCTGTCAACAGCTCCTGCCACTTCCCTTAGAAAATCATGAAAGGGAGCAAGGAAAACGATGATAATCCTGCCCTACCTACCTCAGCTATGGTGGCAATTGATTCAATTTGTTCAATAAGCATTAAGATCATAGATTTTAAGCTGCAAGCGTCCTTAAAAGTCACCCTATCCAACTCACTTATCTTACAGATCCAAAGAGGTAAGTGAGAGACTCCGAATCCCTTGACTCAAAGTTCAGCTTTCATTTCACTGTGCATACTGCCTCCCAACTCATTTGTTAGGCAAAGAAAAACCATTAAAGGAATTTGAATAGAAGAGTGATATGAAAATATCCATACAGGAGATACCTCTTAATTCTCATGCATGAACAGGGAAAAAATGTATCTTCTCTCTATCAGGCTACCTCGTCCTGCACTATCAGAACGTAGACAACTATGGGAAAGGAACTTAATTTCTCTGAGCCTCACTTTCACTATCTGTAAAATGGGAATAAAAGTATTGATACCACCTAGCTCATGGGGTTGTTGTGAAGATGCCAAATTCCCTATGGATGAAGTTCTCCAAATGATACTGTTTTGGGATGACATTGTGCTATAAGCCCCAGAATGCAACTTTAATGACATCTACAGTGACTTAAAAATAGACTGATCTTGCTACCCATGCAAGAAAAACAAAATAGGTAAAGAATGAATATTGCCTAGATCACAATATGCAGTCACATGGTGTCTTGGGCAAGCACTACAGATAAATAAGAAATTGGGCTCCAAAATGATAGGGTGGAGAAATTGAGCTGGATCTCATGTGGGACCCTGCACAACATTTTCGATAATGCTAAAGTGCTCCTTTGCTACCAAAAAAAAGAAAACATCAATATTCAATTGGTGATTCAAGTTGCCTGGAAATTGTAGATCACCATGACCTTAGAGGAATCAAGGTTTCAGGTGACCCAAAGAGTAACAGAAGGGCAGCTATATGGAGCAGTAAATAAAGTCCTAGAGTCCAGAAACTCATTTTCTGAGTTCAAAGCTGCCTCAGACACTTACCAGCTCTGTGAACAACAAAAAGATAATAAAAAGTTATATAATGAGGAAGAAGCATATGGCCAATAATGAATAAAAGACATCAATATTGTATAATAATTTATTGTAATCTGAAAAGAAATGCACCTTGCATGGAGAGGGAGTGATGGATGGAGTGATGGGCAGCCCAGATTGAAGCACAGTGTGTATTTTAAGGTAGCATAGGTATAGTGAATAGGGCACTGGACTAAGAAGACCTCCACTCAAATCCCTCCTCAGATACTTATTAGCTATGTGCTCCTAGGCAAGTGACTTACCCACTTTGAGGCACTCTGTGCCTTAAAATTATAAAATGTGGCTGATCTCTAAAATCCCTTCCACCTCTGAATCTATGTTGTTTGGTCTTTTTTTATTCTTATCTGACTCTTTGCGACCCCATTTGGGGTTTTCTTGGCAGAGATACTAGAGTGGTTTGCCATTTTCTTCTCCAGCTCATTAGACAGAAGAGGAAACTGAGACAAACAGGGTTAAGTGGCTTGCCCAGGGTCACACAGGAAGTAAGTGTCTGAGGCCAGATTTAAACTCAGGAAGACGAGTCTTCCTGACTCCAGACCCAGCACTCTATTCACTGTGCCACCTAGCTGTCCCTTGGAATCTATGATCCTATAATAAATACTGCAGTGTGTGTGTGTGTGTGTGTGTGTGTGTGTGTGTGTGTGTGTGTGAGAGAGAGACAGAGAGAGAGAGAGAGAGAGAGAGAGACAGAGAGAGAGAGAGACAGAGAGAGACAGATAGACAGACAGACAGAAAAGGAGGAGGAGGAGGAGGAGAGAAGGAAGAAAGGAAGGAAGGAAGGAAGGAAGGAAGGAAGGAAGGAAGGAAGGAAGGAAGGAAGGAAGGAAGGAAGGAAGGAAGGAAGGAAATCCTCTAGCAAGCTGGGTAAATTCTCTATGGAGAATTTGCTAGAAAACATGTGGAAGAATTGCACAGAATAAGGATGGGGTGCAGTCTGTATGGGTGATAGAGTTCCCATTTCCCTGAGATCACAGCTTCATTCATATCCCAGAATCAAGGGGGAGGCTTCAGGATTCCTCCTGCCGTTCCATCTAGCAACCATTAGGGAGGAGTAGAAAAGGGTGGAAAAAGTAGAAAATAGGTGGGTGGGAAGGACAGAAGCGTTTTTAAAGGGCCTTGGCAATAAAAGGATGTTTTTATCACCTCCTTAGTACTACCCTAATTAATATATTGTAGGTCCTGCCGCCACTTCTTTATTTTAGATCCTCTGATTTGTCCCTTGAGACAAAAGGAAATTAGAATTAAGAGAGAAGATGGAATTGCCTGCAGGATTATGAGCCTAAAGAAACTAATGGAAATCACAGGGGAGGGGGGGAGGGAGACTTCAAGGACTGTGATTCAGAATAAGTACTGTCAGAGCAGGGGAAAAACTGCTTCCAGGACTCCCTGCACTCCTTCTTGACCAATACAGGGATATCCAAGTGCTCCTGGTGCCTATGGATTTAGGTAGTTTTTACTTTGGGGCAGGGAAGGAATACCTCAGGAATATTTTTCCCTTTCCCTAAGCCAAAAGCAACAGTTTTGGGGGGCAAGCTGGGCTATTGAGGCCTTGCAACCCACCCCAGGACAATCTGATCTTTTATCTGAATGGATCACCCAAGTCAATCAAGGGCTGCTTATCAAAGCACACTTGCCTTAACTCACTGGCAGAGGCCAAAGAGAAATGGATTATGGGCCTGGCCTGCCTCTGGGCTAGCAAGCACTCTACTCCTTCCATCTAGGCAGACAGAGGTGCCTGCTTGCCTCATTCCTTTCCAGGGAATTAGGGGAGGTATACCAACATCAGGCTGTCTCAGGGGTTCAGAGAAGGATGTTGTTGAGTCCCGCTCCGGAAATAGCCATCTGGCTCAGAACAGATGACACAGTCTCAGACCTGTGCTGTGCTAAGGATGCAAAGCTGATGAAATAAGGCAGGGATCTGTAAAGGCCTCAAAGGAAATGGAGAAACCAAGAACCGGGCTTTCATCTGCCTGAAATTCTCAGACAGTGATGGAGGCAGGCTCCCATCCCAGGTGCACGTGGATGGGTACACAAATGTATACACTCATTTAGCACCCCTGTGTGCTTGCAGGTGCACATAGACACATTCATGCAGGCTGTTTCATTTGGGAAATGCCACTGTTGTTGCTTTCTTTGTTTGTTTGCTTTTTAACAATCCCAAGCTGCATCTCAACACACACACATACACACACAATCTTTTTAGCACCAATATTCTACCGGTGATAACAATGAAATAATGAAACATCACAATTGCTGAGGAATCTAAATTGTGGGTGACAAAAAGGGTGATGGGGAGGCAGGAGGTAGGAGTGAATAGACTGCATTCCCCCACTCACAGTATCTTGTGCACGTAAGGACTTGGTGTTGGCACATCTCCAAGGGGAGGGATAGCAGGCAGACACACCCCAGATGTTTCACTGGTATCCAGAGAATATTACAGAGCCTAGAAGAAGGCTTCCAGCATGTGGGAGGCCTCCTCTTTTAGATTGTTGGAGAACATGAACAAAGGCAGCGCAAGATAAGGACATATGGATAGGTCTCGCTCTGCACCATTGGAGGACCTAGTGCATAAGATAACAGAATTGCAGCATGAGGGGAAGCTAGGTGGTGCAGTGGATAGAGCACCAGCCCTGGAGCCAAGAGGACCTGAGTTCAAATGTGGCCTCAGACACTTACAAACTGTGTGAACTTGGGCAATTCACCTAGCCCTGACTACCTCAAAAAAACAAAGAACAAATTTGTAGCATGCCCCTCATTAAAGCACATGCACAGTTTGTCACATATAATACTACATGTGTATATGTTTATCTTACCCACTAACTACATGTGCATACATATATCCATATACACATGTGTATTGATTATCACTTAATATCAATAACAGCTTCTTTGTTCTCCGAGTAAACTCAGAGAATACCTCTTCCTATGTTAACAAAGCCAGATGGGACAGACTTAATGGTCATTAAGGATGAGACCCTTAACCCAAGACACTAACTTGAGTAATGGGACTTTTTCTTATCTTAATATTTTTGGACATGTACTATGTTACGGCATGTTAATGGTTAAGAAAACACAGATATTCTGGGTCATAATTTCAATTGACACTTTGTCAGCTCTCTTGTTTTATTGTGTTTACCACCTATACAATTAAGAAAATTCCTTTCTCATACAATGATTAAACATTTATGGAGATCATAAATTTGAGTGACACAGCCACCCTGAATGGTTCTAAAATGTATTTAAGCCTTTGCATTTTTTTGTTCAGGCAGTCAGATTTTATCTGTATCATGTATGTATCTGACTAGCTTTAAGGGAATGAACAATTTGGATTTACATATCACCTAGCCTGTTTGCTTCCTTTCATCAAACTTTCAGGTTGATGGTATATTTGCTCATTCACTAACACATGTATACTCATATGCATATATATATATATATACACACTATATACATATATACACTAGCACCCATGTACATACAGGTACACATATGTGAACCAACATGCACTCTCATTCACCTACATGTACTAACACAGGTATACTCACAAGCCTATTCACATATAATAAGTTCCCTTCTATCCTGGTTGTCTCTCCATGAGAACTTTCATCTGCAAACTATCTCCCTTGTCAACACCCCTGCCCTGGTCTGGGCCTGTTTTTGCTATTTGTATTTTCACTTGAGATGAGTACTAAGATTAATTCACTTTTGACTATATACTGGAAAGTTAGTTGGGTGGGGAAGGATTGGCTTGAGGGAGGCGGGGCTCATCCGAAAAGGGTTGCACTGTCAGATTGCATCTCTAATTTTCAAAGTTAAAGCTTAGCTTCATCTTTTGTTTCTATTTGTTGTTATTCAGTCCTGTCTGACACTTCATGACCCCATCTGGGGTCTTCTTGGAAAAGATACTGAAGTGGTTTGCCATCTCCTTTTTTCCAGCTCATTCTAGAGATGAGGAAACTGAGGCCAATAGGCTTAAGTGACTTGCCCAGGGTCACACAGCTAGTAAGTGTCTGAGGCTAGATTTGAACTCAGGAAGATGAGTCTTCCTGATTCCATGCCCTGCACTATCCACTACTCCACCTAGCTGAGCCCAGTTCCATCCAGTTAAAGTCTAAATCTTCCCACCCAAACTAAAAGAGTCTGCCAAGTTTCATAGAGAAACCAGAAAATATAATGTAGTTTCATTTTCAGCTGTTTTTCTTTTATATTTGGGGCTCATGAGTCACTAGATTAACACCTTTCCAGCTACAGGGAGGCAAAAAACCTATTATCATCCCAGGCTCCTGAAGAATGACGGCTCTGTTCTTATCTTTCCTGACTCCACATCCAGCCTCAGGGAGGGGTGCTCTGCTCAAGGCCTGGGTTCAGAGTTTCTGAAAGCAAATTCATGTTATTTTTTCCAAAGCAAATTTTTAAGTTCACTCATATCACAGCCTCAGCAGTTACCATGGAGAGGGCCCCTCCCAAGGAGGGTATGCAGTGATACCTAGGAATTGGGAGGTAAAGATGGAGGTACAGATGGGACCAACCACTCACCCTAGGACAATGGAAGCTTCCTCTACCAACTGTAGTGGCATAGTCCAGAGTAAGAGAAACTTGGGTTAGATGTGAAGGAAAACTTTATTCCAAAAAGGGCAGGAGTTGAGTGGGCTGCAGTGGCGGGGGAAGGGGGGGGAGGTATGGAATCTTTACTTGCATGGAAATATTTCAGCATAGGAAAGATAGTTGCTCCTAAATCTACCAGTCCACAAAATCTGAGCCTGCCAAGTGAACTACTGGAAATATACAAAGTCAGTTTAATAGGCCATTGAAAAGGACAGGGTAAAGACCGGACCTGAGGGCAAGGGATTGTGACAAGTCCTGCCTCTGCTCCTTACTGGCTTCATGAGCAGCCAAGACTCTTTAACTCTCTGAGTTACCTCATCTAGAAAATCGATAAAAATTAGGATAATCAAACTAGTAATTACCTACATCAGAATCATTGTGAGGAAAGTACTTTGTAAATCTTCAGGTGCTATAGAAATGTCAGTTACCATTTTATCATACTGAATGTCTGTTATCACTAGCTAGATGGATGGATGGATGGATAGATAGAGAGAGAGAGAGAGAGAGAGGAGAGATAGACAGATGGGTGGATGGGTGGATGGATAGATAGATGAATGGGATGGATAGATGATAGATCACATGGATATTAGAGAGAGAGAGAATAGGATGGATGGATAAGTAGATAGATAGGGTAGATAGATAATAGATGGGATCGACAGATGAAGAAACTAGATAGATAGATACATAGATGATAGATGGGAGAGATAGAGTTGTAGATATAGATACTTATATACTATATTTGTATCTAAATTGAAATATAGTCAAAATATTTTTAAAACCATGTTCACAAAGCCCAGGTTAAGAAGTTCTGCAATATAAAGATTTAGATTTATAAATATTTCTGTTAATTATCTCCGATTTATCTTGTATCTATCTTGTTTACATGTTTTCCTCCTATTAGATTGTTAGTTCCTTGAGAACAGGGACAATCTTTGGTTTCTTTCAATCCCCAGCATTTAGCTAGCACACATAGTAGGCCCTTAATAAATGTCTTACTGTCCAACTATATAAAGATATTTATATCTAGATACAAATGTCTTTATTTATAAATAGAGATATATAATTGTGGATCTAAATAGAGATAGAGATATATAAATGTCTACACATAGCAGGGAGTTTTAACCTGTAATCTGTAAACCTGGGTTTTTTTTTTAAATATATGCTTTGATAACTATTTCCTTTGTCATCCTGTGTCTTTTAATTTATATGTTTAAAAATGTTACTCTGAGGAATCCACAGGTCTTACCAGACTTCCAACAGAGTACGTGACTCAGAAAAGATTAAGGATTCCTGATGTGTAGGGAAATGAACAGTTTATATATAGGATAAATTGGAGACAATCAACAGAGGGAAGGCACCAGCTCTAAGGAGAATTGGGAAAGGCTTCTTCCAGATGGTAAAGTTTTGTGGGCATTTGAAGGAAGCCAGGAAAGTGAGGAGGCAAAGATGAAGAGGGAGAGAATTCTAGGCGTGAGGCGCAGCCAGTAAAGATGTCCAAGTCAGGAGATGGAGTATCTTGTGTGAGGAACAGAAGAAAGTGACTAGTGACTCTGGATTAAAGGCTATGTGAGGGACTACAAAATATAAGAAGACTGAAAAGGTGAGGGATGGGCCGTGTTATGAAGGGCTCTGAATGCCGGACATAGAATTTTATATTTCACCCTGGAGGTGATAAGACACTGAAGTATATTGAATAGGGGTCAGATTGATGTGGTTAGACTTATATTTCAGGAGTATCTATTTGACTGCTAAGTGGAGTATTGACTATAGTAGGGAGAGTCTTGTTGCAGGAAGACCGAGCATCAGACTATTGCAATAGTCTGGCATGAGGTGATAAGGGTCTGTACTAGCGAAGTGGCCATGTTAGAGGAGAGAATGAGACACACACCAGGGATGTTATGGAGGCAACCCCAGTAGCATTTGACCTCATAATGATATGGTGGATGAAAGTGTGAGGGTGTAGAGAGAACACTTAAGTTGTAAATGTGGGTGACTAGAGGGATGGTGGTATCCTATAGGGAAGTAAGGAAGAGAGGAAGGTTTAGGTCATGGGGTGGGGAACCTGTGGCCTCAAGGCCACATGTGACCCTCTAGTGTGGCCTTTTGTTCTGTCAAAGGCTAGTTTCCCTGGCCTAGGAAGACAGATAATAAATTCCGTTTTGGATATGTTCAAGATGTCTATGGGACATATAGTTCAAGATATACTGTAGGAAGTTGGAGATATGAGACTAGACCTCAAGAGAGAGAAGATTGTTGTTGTTCAGTTGTATCTAACTTTGTGGCCCCATTTGGGGTTTTTGTGGCAGAGATACTAGAGTGGTTTGCCAATTCCTTCTCTGGATCATTTTTTTTAGGGCAATTGGGGTTAAGTGACTTGCCCAAGGTTATACGGCTAGTATTTTGTGTGTGTGTGTGTGTGTGTTAGGTGTCTGAGGTCAGATTTGAACTCAGGTCCTCCTGACTCCAGGGCTGGTGCTCTATTCACTGCGCCACCTAGCTGCCCCTCCAGCTCATTTTACAGATGATTTTACAGGGTTAAGTGACTTTCCAGGGTCATACAACTAGTAAGTGTCTAAGGTCATATTTGAACTCAGGTTTTTCTGACTCAAGGCCCAGCACTCTATCCACTGAACCGCCTAGCTGCCCCTATAAAGAGATTTAAGAATCATTAGCATAGAGATGACAATTAAATCTATGGGAGTTGATGAGTAAGTAAAAGTTATAACATTGACAACCTCAGTCCTCACTGCTTGAAGGTCAGGCAGGCCACACTTCATCTTTTACTCATAGTTCTCTTAAAGGGCTCTTTAGGGAAATGTCCCTAAAGACAATGTCCCCTCAAGTGTTGGGATAGTTCCTTATGCCTTAATTCTGTTTAACCACTAATAGTCAGATACACTTTTACGAAGGAATTTTTTTTTTCAAAAGGCATAATCACAAGTATACAAATTTATTCCCCAAGACATGGGCTTAACTATCCTTCCCCTTTTGCATCACTTCAGTCTCTGGGATGGGGAAGGTTCATATATTAGCTCAGTTCCTATAGAGCATATAGCCCCATTTCCAAGTCCAACCCTGGGCCACCTGTGGGTCTGAGTTCCAGGTACCCTAGTTTCTCCAGGCTTCCTGGACCATGCCATTTATAATTCTGGCTCCAAGGTCTCCATGACTCTAACTCCTAGATTCAGTGGGGGAATGACCACTGACACCTGAAACTAAGAAAAACAAACAACGGAACAGAGATCCCAAGTCCTTTTCTTGGAAGGGAAGAAGAGACCCTCTCAGTTCAATTCATGGTGTCTGCATTGTGGGTAAACTGTAACCTTTACCCTCTAAATACAGAAGCAAAAAACATGCAGAAAAGAGAGACTATCTCAGTCTAGCTAGTATTAAAGATATCACATGCTCTGGCTAATTAGCCAATCAAAGGAGGCTGCTTTCACCCACTGGTAAGAATTACAGGATGCAGAGTGCCTCCATATTAAGTGATCTGGGCATGCCAAGTGCATGCTCCTTACAAATAACATAAAAAGAGAAGAAAAGAGGACCTGAGACATAGCTCTGTGGGGAAACTCACAGTTAGCAGGTGTGACTTTTGTGAAGATCCAGCAAAGGAGACTGAGAAGAAACAGTCAAATAGAGAGTAGGAAGAGAAGAAGCAGGAGGGAGGAGTGTCATGAAAACCTAGAGAGAAAAGAGTACCAAGAAGAAGAGAATAATTGACACCATCAAAGCCTACAGAAAGGTCAAGAAGGATAAGAATTGAGAAAAAGCCATTAGATCATTAATAACTTTAAAGAGAGTCATTTCATTTAAATGATGAGGTTGGAAGCCAGATGGTAGAGAATTAAGAAGATAGTAAGAGAAAAGGAAGAGAAAGGGCTATTATAGATAGGTTTTTTCAAATAATTGAATCACAAAAGGTATAAAAGATATAGGACCATAGCTAGTGGGGATGGATGAGTCAAGTATGCTTTTTTGAGGACTGGGGACACAGGGGTATGTTTGTAGGCAGTGGAAAGCATCCAGCAAACAAGACTGAAGATAAGTGAGAGTAGAAGGAATAGAAGAGGCAGTCTACTGGGGAAGATAATGGAATGGAATCACATATATATAAAGGGTATTGCTTGACAAGGAGAAGAGCCACCTTATTGCATGAGAAAGGAGTGAAGGCCAAGAAAGCGGCAAAAGGCATCTTAAGGATGTGAGATGAGGCACATTATAGAAGAGGAAGCTCTCAACTAATAACCTCAATTTTTTCTGGCAAAGTATAAGGTTCAGTTCTCAACAGAGGTAGGGGAAAGGAGTCATGGGAAGCTTGAGGAGAGATGAAGTGGTTTGAATGAACTGGTGTGGAGGGGGGGACGGTGAGTCAGTTAGGGAGGTGTAAAAGGATTATGTTGCTGCATCTCCTGCCCAGTTGAGATGATGTAACATAAATTTGTAGTGGCTCCAGTCAGCATAGTTTCAATGACTTTCTCCAGCTTCATTTAGCAGCAGGTGAATGGGAGGAGCAAAGTCATAGAATAGTGAGAGGGATTCAAGGCTGAATGTTAGCAGGGCAGGATCAGGGGCAATAAGATAAAGGGGTAAGGGATTCAAGAGAAGAGGACTGTACAGGCTTAAACCAGTTCACTAATAAGTCAAAATGGAGGAAGAAGAAGAGTATAGCCAGGTCAGGGTTAATGGCTCGGAAAGGAACAAAGAGTTTGTGGGATTGGAGGTCATGATGAGGACTAAGAATAGAGTTCCCAATTGTAAAGCATAGGGAGAAGTGAAAATAACAACAGATGGTGGGCAGAAAGGAAATTTAAGTGTTCTTAAATATGATGTGGAATATTTGTGGGAGATGGCAATATCAAGAGTATGATCATCTCTGTGGGGGAAGCTGAGGTGGAATGAAGGGGTTGGTAATGGGAAATAAGCAAGTTGAGGAACTGGGAGCTTAGGGTATTTGAGGGTGTCTATATATATTGAAGTCCTCTTGTAGGAGGGCAGCAGTTGGGGAGGAGAGAGACTTTGGGTTAGGCATAAACTCATTGACAAAAGAAGGGGAGTGTTCTGGAAGTTAGTAGACTACAGTTACCAGACTTTCGATTGGGTGGTAGATATGGACTGAGTGACCCTCAAAGGAAAAGAGGTTACTGAATGATGATGGTAGAGAGAGAGGGAGCACACCAGCCTGAAAGTGTCAATGGGGAGCAAGAGAGTAATTCAATCGAATTCAATAAGCATTTATTAAGCACCTGCTATGTTCCAAGCACTGTGCTAAGTACTGGGGCTACAAATAAGAAAAACAAAATCAGTGTCTACCCTCAAGGAGCTTACAATCTAATGGCAGAAGACAACACAAAAAGAAACTGGAATAGGGGAGGCAAGGAAGGAGACTCTTTTCCATGGAGCTGAAACCAAGCAATCATTCAGATGGAAAGTGAGCTGGAAGTTCATTTTCTGCCCTCAACCCGTGAATTGGGGGAACAAACCAAAGTTCTTTCATCTGCAATCTGTGACCAAGTTCCTTCCCCATTATCTTTCATACCTGTAGTTTCTTTCTATTCCCACATTCAATATGCTCATCTTTGCTCTAGAGGAACTATCATTTCATTGATATTGGGAACTGGGAACCCTTTGCCCAAGCATATTGGAAGAGATTTTGGAAATTATAGTCTTAGAGAATTGCCTGAGGCATTAAAAGATTAGGTACCTTGCCCAGGGTCATCAAACCAGGTCAGAAATGGGACTCTAATCCAGGTTTTCCTAATGCTTAAGTCAATTCTCCATCCATTATGACACAGGACTCATCTGGACTTTTGGAATAGACTACTAACAGGCCTTCTTAATGCCATTCCAGCTCTTCTCCAATACATCCTTCCTACCATTACAGAATAGTCTGGCTTCTGTATCCACTGATCTGAACATGTTACTACTTTCCTCTACAATCTTCAATGACTCTCTATTGCCTACTGAATAACATTTAGACTACTTGGCCCTCCATCAACTGGTGCCAGTACCCTTTTATATCTCCTCTTGTATTCTTGCCCTCCTTGTCCAGAACACTCCATGCAAACTTCTCTAGGCCTTAATAAATTCTTATTGAATTCAATGGATATTCTAGCCCAAGGTACATTTTTGTTTGTTCCTTTATTTGTTTTCCCCCCTTGGGCAGATAGAAAGTGCAGTGGATAGAGGCTGGACTTAGAGTTGGGAAGACCTAAATTCAAATCCAGCCTTAGACATTTACTATCCTGGCTAGTTACTGAAATTCTGTCTGCCTCAGTTTCCTCATCTGTAAAATGAAGATGATAATGGCACTTACCTCTCAGTGTTATTGTGAAGATAAAAGGGATAATAATTGTAAAATGACTGGTACAGTGCCTGGCACATAGTAGGCTCCATATAAATGCTTATTCCCTCCCTGCCTTAGACTCCCCAGATTTTATGGGATTACTCATGCAGTTTCATTTTGGTTTTTTTGAGCCAATCCATGTGTTTGCCTCCAGATCAATGGTCAGATTCACTTGTAAATGTAATTATCTCATGCAATTATAATAACAATAATCCTGGTAGTTCACTTGTATGTAGCATGTTGTGGTCTACAAAGTAATTAATGTATGTTATTTTATTTGAACTTCATCTGATCTATGCAGATCTGGCCCAAATAACACCCCTTCCCCCCAGACCCATACTTCCCTTCGTAAGAGGGAATTCACCTGACCACTAGGAAAACCAAGGCCACAACAATGGACAGGTCATTGAGTAGGATGCACATTTTCAATTCTCAGTGAAGAGCTGGTTTGATGATGATCTGATTGCTTTTAGCTCTGGCCTAGTTTCTATCAGGCACTGAGCCAGTGAGCCTGGGCTGGGTTACATGACTTTGTTATGTCCCAATACTACACCACCACGCACCAGAACAGATTCTCAATTTTAAATCATATGTATACATATGGATCCTGAACCAGAGACTGTCTTAAGAATTCTTCATGTCACATTCCCAAAAAATTTTCCCCTTCTCCTGTGGCTTGTCTCCTTCTAGATATACTAGTAGCCACAGCTAACCACATCTTCAAAGTTGGTCCCCCCCTCAGGCAAGAGGATCACTTACTATTATTGTGATTTGAGCACTCTTTACAAATAGTCCAGTCCTATTAAATCAGGAATGGCAGTGGCATTTACCATATTAATTGGGTTTCTGCAGACATCGCCTGTCTCCCAGTTGGTGTCAATTGTGTAATTGAAATTAGCTGTATTATTTAATTAGTCAGAGCATTTAATATTTTCAGGCTACTGCTTTGAAGCCATTTGAATTAAATGTAACTCAGTTAAGGAATAATAGATCTTAATAAATATTGCTGTTTAAAAAAGTAATTACACTTCAATCTCTTCATGGATTTATTTGCATGAATAGTGAAGCTTTTTGGCCTGTGAATGAGTATCTCTGCTCAGCATTTTAATATCCCCTTAATTAGTCAAATCTCTATCCTGCTCTGTGAGAGCCACCAGGTTCAGGGTGTCATTTAGCCTAGGATGTAGATGGGGTGCAGGGTGGGGAGAAAGAAAGGACATGACAAGGAATAAAGTGTTAACCATCCTATCCTATCTGCATTAAAGTTCTCCTCCCCTCATGGAAGAGGGCAAGGAGTACTGGACAAGGAATCAGGTGGCCAGACTTTCCATCCCAGCTCAGCTATTAACTGCCATTTTGTATCTATACAACCTTAGGCAAGTCCCCTTCCTCACTCTGAATTTCATTCAGCTTCTTCCTTTGCAAAATGACAGCAATAATTGGGCAGGATGATCTCCAAGTAGCTTTCTAGTTCCACCACTATAGGACAAAGGGGAAGGAGAACAAGCATTTATTATGTGCCTACTATTTGCTAGGCACTATGGTAAGTATGTCACAAATATCTTATTTGATTGATATTCCCACTGAATTTCCTGCTAAATCCTTGCCTGTTAATGACTAGTGAGAGCCACTCCTAGCTTGGTGAATTGGAAATGTTAACCTTTACTTCATATGAGATCCTAGGTCTTGTTTTTGTAGGGTCAAGTAGGTGGATAAAGTGAGTCCAAAGTCAGGAAGAACTGAGTTTCAATCCCACCTCAGACACTTGCTGTATGACCTAAGCAAGGCACCTAACCTCTTTTGGCTTCAGTTTCCCCATCTGTAAAAATATGGTCACACCCTGGCAAACCATTTTAGTAGACAGGCTAAACCAAGTTGAGGGTAACCGACAACCTTCAAAGTATTGGTGAGTTAGGGGGGGTATCTACCCCAAGTTTATGAAAACTTCTCCTGTTTTTGTAGAATGGACAGATATGAACAATTTGTTCCAATGGCCATGAAAGTGGTAGAAACAGGTCTGTGGAGTTCTTAGAGCTTGGTCAGGCATTGAAGACACCAAGGTCCTCCACTGCATCCCAAGTCATTGCCAGTTGTCTTGGTTTTCACTTGCTACTGGACCTGGAAGCGAGAGTGAGGCCAATGATTCTGTGTAATTCTGTCTCTTACATCCAATTTAAGTACAAGTCAAAAGACATAATCCATACGATTCTCCCATTTTTATCTACCTCAAAGTCCTATAGTCATCTCACTGGACTGAAGCATTAATATCATTTGGCAACTCCCAGGTGTCTGAGCAGCTCTCCCCCCCCCCCCGGCTTTTTTTAAGGACTACACTGCTTTTCTCCTGCTGTGAGGAAGGGGCAAGAGAAAATTGTTTGCTTTATCTAACCTAATCCTGGTCTGCTTACCACAGCAGGCAAGGATCCTACCCTGTGGTCAAAACGTATGTCAAAAAGATGTATGTCAAAAAATGAACAAAAACTTTTGCAAAGATGATTCCACTCAACATGGTACATGGAATGTATCCATGCTTTTGGACAATAAGAAATTCAGTAGACCTGAAAGACAAACAGCTCTCGTTGCAAGAGAACTCAGCAGGTATCACATCCAAATAGCCCCAAGTGAAACAAGGCTGGCAAATGAAGACCGGTTTACCCAAGTCGGAGCTAGATGCATGTTTTTCTGGAGAGGCTGCAGTGAAAGGGAACACCATGAAGCTGGCATAGGTTTTGAAATCAAAACTAATCTAGTCACCAAGTTTGTATGCCTCCCAAAAGGAGTGAATGACAGACTCGTGACAACCCACCAACATCAGTAAGTGTGCTCCCAACATGATGAATCCCAATGACATTAAAGAAAATTTTTTGTGGCACTTGAGACCCTGCTCATCAACATGCCAAAAGGAGACTAGCTATGGCAGGGAGTCCTTGGGAGGAATGGAGTTAGAAACAACAACAATGGTCACTTATTCATCTCATTATCTTCTCATGCTTCATGGATGTACCCTCTCAGCAAACACTGGCTTTTAATAGACTATGTCACTGTAAGGAAAAGAGAGGCAGGATGTGAGAATCACAAAGGCGATATGTGGTGTAGAGTGCTAGATAAATCATAAGCTTAGCCTCTCCAAGATAAACATTTGCATTCAACAAAAGCAGTGGCCCCAAATCAAGACGACTACCAGAAGATTTAAAGTCGAAAGATAAAAGTGCTTCTCTGAGCACAAACAATTTGTTGCTAACTTAGAAGAAAAGCTGGGTCAACACTTGGTTGACAACAGTGGGGCAGGAAAAAAGTGGGCGGCTTTCAGAGATTTGGTGGACAGCACTGCATTTACTCATCTGTGCCAGAACACTCACAAACATTAAGATCAGTTTGACAAGAAGGATGGGGAAATTCAGAAGATGTTAATCAAAAAATGAGAACTCCACAGGGCTTAGCAGCAGGATAATTTGTCCACATCTAAGAAGGCAGTGCTTTATTCCATCAAAAGTAAGGTGCAAGCAAAGCTTAAAAAGATACAGGAATTTTGGCTCAGTAAGAAGGCAGTTGAAATTCAGTTTTCTGTCAATAGTAAAAATCCAAAGCACTTTTATGATGCCCTGAAGGCTTTATGGATAAATCTCAACTACTCAATGCTGATGTAGCCCCATTGATCAGTGATAAGGACATGATCCTAGAGAGATGGGTTGAAAATTTCATAGTGTTCTCAACAGACTACCACCCACCAATGCTAAAGCCATTGACTATATACTTCAGGTTGAAGTCAATCCCTCTCTAGCCAAACCTACAATTGAAGAAAAGGTTTTGAATGCCATTGGATTCCTCTCATTTGGCAAAGTGCTTTGTTCTAATTCTATTCCAGCCAAAATTTACAAGGCAGGGGGTCCACTGCTCATACAAAAGCTAACTGAAATCTTCCCAGTTATATGGCAAAGAGGAGGTTATCCCCCAGGAGTCCAAGGTTACCTCCATTGCTCATCTCTCTAAAGGAAAAGGAAATAGGTTGTCTTGGGATAATCACAGCGTGTGAGGTGGGGGGGAGTCTCCTTTTAGTCATTGCTGGCAAGATTCTTGTCAGAGTCCTCCTTAATAGGCTGATCCTTCACCTAGAAAATAGTCATCTACTCAAGAGCCAGCGTGACTTCAAAAAGTACTAAGGAATGGTTGATATGGTGTTTGCTGCCTAACAACACCAGAAGAAAGAACAGAGAGAAGAACAGAGGTCTGTACACAACATTGTCTGACTAAGGCCTTTGGCACTGTTATTCATGAGGGTTTGTAGCAGAACATGGAAAAATTTAATTACCTGGAGAGGTTCATCAGTTTTGTACAATAGGTTCTTGCCGGCATGCTTGAAGGAATACTGAATAATGAATAATATTCTCCCACTTTCCCAATCATCAATAGAGTGAAGCAGGGCTGTGTGTTTGCTCCCATGCTTTTTAGTACGATGTTGTCAGATGCCTTCAATGAAGATGAACACAGCATCAAGGTCAACTACTGTACTGATGGTAAATTATTTAACTTAAAAAGGCTACAAGCTAAGATTAAAGTGGAGGGAAAGTTGGTGGATGACTTTTTGTTTGCACATGATTGTGCACTCAATGAAGCCTCTGTGGCTGAGATTCAACAGAGTGTGGATCAATTCTCTGCCACTTGTGCTAATTTTGGTCTAACGATTAACACCAAGAAAACAGTTTCTCTACCAGTCAGCACACCATCCATATGTGGAACAGCACATGGATATGGAACAGCAAGTGGAGAAATATTGAAAACTGTGGATAAGTTCATTTACCTTGGCACTATACTTTCCAGGGTTATGGATATAAATTATGAGGTTGACACTCTCATTGCCAGAGTTTGCTCAGTGTTTGGGAGGCTCTGAAAGAAAGTATGGGAGAAAAGAAGTATTAGGCTGCCTAAAGGTCTAGAGGGCTATTGTGCTGACCTCATCGTTGCATGCCTGCAAAAACCCAGACGATGCCATGCCAGGAAACTGAATCACTTCCATTTGAACTGTCTTAGGAAGATTCTGAAGATCACCTGGCAGGATAACATACCAGACACTGAGGTTCTTTCTTTAGCTGAACTGTTAAGGATTCAAACTCTACTGCAGTAAGTACAGCTTTGATGGGCTGGCCACATTGTTCAAATAAATGCTAAATATACATTTGTCTAAAAGACTATTTTACAGAGAACTCACACAAAGTAAGTGCACATATGGAGGTCAGAGGAAACTCTTGGGGTCTCTCTGAAGAACTTTGGAATCTATTGTGAGACATGGGAGATGCTGGCACACGATGACCCAGTAAAGCATGCCTGCATCAAAGAAGACACTGTGCTCTATAAGCAAAGAAGAATTGTTGTAGCTTAAAGGAAATGTGAGGTGCACAAATTTAGAGACATGTTCCACTCCAAATATTCATATGAACTATTTGTGCCTGACCTGTGGCAGAGCCTTCCAAGTTCATATTGGCCTGATCAGCCACAATCAGACACACTGTCCCTTGACCCCATTATAGTGATATCATTTTGGTCTGCTTCAAGCATGAAGGACAACTAACCAACCAGAGTGATGTTGTTCTGGTCAGGGTTGGGGTGGGGTGGGGGTGGGCAGTGGGGTCACAGTAATGGTGACAATCTGAGCAATTGTGCCTAGAAAGGGGGGAATCTATCTCCCAAAGGATTCAGTCCTTTGAGAAGATGCCACCACAATGGGACTCTGGTCTAGTGTGCATGTCAGCAGAGGACCGTGCAGCATGCTGTGTGGATAGCAGTTACCCTGTTAGGACAGGGTAGGAAGAGTGGAAACGCACCACTTGGATGTTGATCCCTTGGGACAAAGCATCAGATATGGCTAGGCTTAGCGGAACGCTCTTTCAAATGCCTCAGAGCAGCGGAGTAGGTGATGAGAAAAAGCTGTTTGCTGTGATATCTACTGTCTTTAGGCCTTACCTTTCCAACTCACAGAACTTGATCAAACCTCCTCAGGGGCTTCAAGATCTGACTCCCAGATATCTGTGATTCCAAGAGGCATCCTGTCTAAGAACTTTCTAGGGGGCTTCCAGGAGTTACCTTCAGATGGCTAAGGATACGTGCTGAATCAGTCCATGATGAACAAAGACATGACATTGGCCAAGTTCTTTTTGATCCCCTTCTTACCTTCTCTCTGTTCCCTCCTGGACACCTGACTTCTTTTTCTACTACATCTTTTTCACTTCTCTAGGCCTCAATTGAATCTATAATAATATAATAATAAAAGAAGCTATAATTGTAGAATCTAGGCAATGAAATTTGGGGACAGATCATTCAGTGTGTCACTTCAGTAGTCTTTAATTGCCAGCAGGACCATCCTTTCTGGATGGTCATACCTTTGTCTGCTCTTGCGTATTCTGAGGTGGCCCTCTTGGAACTCCCAGGACTCAACATCTCCGCTCACTAGGACATAAGACCTCAACAGAGATTCTTGAACAATCTAATCACCTGCCTCCCTCAATGATCCCCTCTCTAGAAACTGATATTCTGCTTTAATTTGTTCCAGGAACCTCATCATCCTGTCCATCATCCCAGTGACTTTGAACCTGTAAGTTCCTCTTGCTGTCATGGTACAAACTACTCTAGCTGTCATGGTACAAACTCTATTCCCCATCCTCCACCTGCTTCCTTATTTCTCTCATCCCCTTCAACTTTATTCCCCAAATGTCCCACTCCAAATCTGCCCTTCTCTTCCAATGTGCCCTCTGGAATACCTGCTCCATAGTTAACAAACTTGCATTCATCTTAAATCGTATCCCTGGCCCCTCTTTGCATTTTCTAGCTTGCACAGAGACCTCACCAAGACCTGAGTTCACAAACAGCCTCAGACACCTACTAGCTTTGTGATCTTGGATAGGTCACTTAACCACAGCTTCCTCAACAGTCAAATGGGGATAATAATAGCCCCTGCCTCCAAGCGTTGTTGTGAGGATCAAATGCAATAGCATTTATAAAGTACTTAACATAGCTCCTGGAACACAATAGATGCTATATAAACATTAGTCATCATTACTGTCTATTAAACACTTTGCAAACCTTAAAGTACTGTATAGTTGTCAGTAATCCATTTTATTATTATTTAACTGAGCTGCCTCCCACTTATAATGTCTCTAAACCAATCTTGCTCCTATCTGGGAGCACTAACAATCTCTGACTCCAGCTGCATCTTCAGCCCTCATAACCTCTTGGGGGTAACAAGTTCCCCATGTTTACTTCCCGCTGTGTAAAGTTGTTATCTCCTGTAAGCTTCAAAGCATGCCCCGTAGTTCTGTTATTTCAGGATTTAGTGAACAAAATACCTTTCATGATTTCATAGGCTTTGATCATATCTCCTTCTGATTTCTGTCTTTTCAAACTGAAAGGTCCAAAGCTTTTTAGTCTGTACTCACGTGCATGGTGCTACGTCTGCCCCATCATTTCAGATGCCCCTCTCCCACCCTTCTCTACCTCTGACATCATTCTTAAGTTGTAGTTTTGCACAGTTATATCCCCAAACAGAAGTGAAATGGCCTGATTAGGTGGGATCAAACTGGGGAGCTGGCTTATGCTCTCTCCTCCCCAACCCTTAGTCTCCCTGGGAGTTTCTGATTCAATACCATCTGTCATCCTGAAGGATGTCAGGTTGACTAGCAGTCTCAGGGCTGGTCAAAACCCACATGTTACTGGAGGCCTCTGGGATGTGGGGTCAATAGGATCATAGGATTAAGAGCTAGAAAGGACCTTTGAGATTATTTTATCCAACTCCCTCATTTAAAAGAGGAGGAACCAGCTCAACTAGATTAAGTGATTTACTCAAGGTCACAGAATCACAGAGTCTCAGAGTTAAAATCCAATCTAATCTAATCCAATCCATCAAGCATTTATTTGGCACCTACTTTGTGTAAGTCAAGGGCATCTAGGTGATACAGTGAATTGAGATCCAGGCCTGGAGTCAGGAAGATCTGAGTTCAAATCCAGCCTCAGACACTTACTAGTTGTGTGACCATGGGCAAGTCACTTAACTCTGTTTGCCTCAGTTTCCTCATCTGTAAAATAAGTTGGAACAGGAAATGGAAAACCACTCTAGTATCTTTGCCAAGAAAACTCCAAATGGTGTTACAAAGAGTCAGACACAACTAATCAACAACAATAAAATTGTTTAAGTCATTGTTCTAGCAGCTAGAGATGCAAAGATAAAATG
Source organism: Petaurus breviceps papuanus (assembly GCF_028583685.1). NCBI lineage: Eukaryota > Metazoa > Chordata > Mammalia > Diprotodontia > Petauridae > Petaurus > Petaurus breviceps. Next base: position 5,395,431 of record NW_027187419.1, on the reverse strand, counting down.
AAAAAGGGTCCCTACCCCCAAGGATTTTAAATCTTAGTAGGAGGGTATAACACTGAATAGATAAATATATATGTTTTAATCTGAGGTGGGAATAAGCACTAACACCTAAGGCGATCAGTAAAAATCTCCCACCGGAATATTAGTTTAGTTTAGCCTAGAAGGAAGCTACAGGCAAATAAGGAAGGAATATACTCTAGGCACAGGGGGAAGGACACTCTGTGCAAAAGACATTAAGGTAGGAGATCCAATGTCAAATTTAGAAAACGCAGAGACCAGTCTGAGGAGAATGTGGAGTGAATGAAGGGCAGTAATGTGCAACGTAGGTTGTTTGAAGCTAGACTGGAGTAGATAAGTGATGTAGTGGATAGACTGCTGGGCCTGGAATCAAGAAGAGCCATCTTCAGAAGTTCAGGAAGATTTGAGTTCAAATCCAGCCTGAGACCAGTAACCTTATAGTGTAACCTTAGGTAGGTCACTTAACTCTGTTTGCCTCAGTTTCCTCATCTGTAAAATGAGATGAAGAAGGAAATGGCAAACAACTCCAGGATATTTGCCAAGAAAACCCCTACTGGGGTCATGAAAAGTCAGATGTGACTGAAAAATGACTGGTGCTATGTTATTGTTGTTCAGCCCTCACTCTCAAAGAGGACCGATGACATCACAAGAGTAAGATCTTGACTTGCACATGAGTTGGATTTGAGTGAGGCAGAGCTCCCCTCCTCCTGTCATCCAAGATCAGTGGCAAGAAAAATGTCAAGACAACTGGTGATGGCCCAGAATGCAACTGATGATCTTGGCCTTTCTAAATTAAGGTCTTTCCCTGGTCTCAGTTTGTCCGAGGTCACACCCATTTAATGACTAAGGGCTAGGCAAGAATTGAGACAAAAGTTTAGACATGAGCAAAACAAGGCCCAGTAGGGGAAATGACTTAGGTCTTCATCAGAAACAGAAATTCACTATCAAATCAAGTTTGAGACAAGAACCAGTTAATTTCTGTAATGTTAAATGAGGTGACTTTCTTGCTCACCTTCACCAATCTGGCTAAAATGATAGGTATATGTGCAGAATGGTTGGGGAGAAAAGCAAACTTTTTATTTAAAAAGAAAAAAAAGAGTGAGTAGTGAGGAAAACAGATTGGGGGAGAATATTATAAGTGCCAGGCTTGAAGATTAGAAGACAAAAAGTGAAATAATTCTGTCCCTCAAGGAGTTTGCATTCTATCAGGGGAAATTCACAGTCTAGTGAATTGATGGAGGACCTCAAAATACATTGGAAACATATAAAAATACCATCTAGAGAGAGGAGATATCTGTTTTAAAGGGAAATTAACATAGGTACATGAGAGCTAAGATATTGCTAAAAAGATTCATAAGGACAGAGCTGTATAAAAACGGTCAGCAGAGTTGTAACTACACTTGGGGCACACTGGATAAATTCATTCAGAAGAACAGTACCCAGGCAAGATAACAACCCTGTAGGGTAAGGGGGATAGAGCTTAGGCTGCCTCTTGGTAAGCGGCAGGATTGCCACACATATCCCCCATGAAGGATATGGCACAGGTTCCCAAGACACAACTCCCAGGGAGCTCATAGCCTGTGACAAAGCACCAACCTCCCTATGTTGGTTACAGCTTTGTCAGTCAGCACATTATAGGGCAAAAAGCACTGGGTTAGTAAGATAGAAGGTTTTGGCTTCAGTCACAAATCTACCACCTTCTATCTATGTGGTCTTAGAAAACTCTTAGTATCCTCATCTGTAAAATGGAAATAACATTAAATGAGATAATTTAGGTATTGAATTTTGTGAAGTGCCATATAAGTAGTAGCTATAGTTCTTGGGCAGCAGGTAGAGAGAGAAGAAGTCTACTCTTGGAGTCAAAATGTATGGGTTTTGGATCTTTGCTCTGATATTTATCAGCTATGTTAATCAATTAACAAATCTTTATAAAGGGACTACTCTGTGCCAGGCACTGGGGATAGAAGTATAAAGGCGATCTCACTCAGGTTCCTTTTTTAAAATGAGAATATCATTTGCACTATTCAGCTCACAGGGTTGTGCTGGGGTGGGAAGCAGAAAACATTTCAAATAACTATAAATCTTCTTATCATCCATTTGGGCAGGCTTCTTGAAGGAGGTGAGTTTGGAACTAGATTTTGAGGTAGACTTCTGATGTGGTTTGGCAGAGAGAAAGGGGGATTGGTGTTCAAGGAAGGCTCACAAGTGAAACTACCTGAGCTGGGGGACAGGCTCTGAACACTGGGAGGGAGCTCCAAGCATGGATGGGAGTCTTACCAAGGATTAAAGCAGGTAGAAAAGCTGGGGAGACAGCAGAGAGAAGGTAGGGGGTGGGACCTGGCTTAGGATCCTTTGACCAGGAAAAGGTTCTCCAGGAGTTCTTACAAAGTCCTTCCTGAAACTCGGTCCTGAGATGAGTTATTAGAAGTTCCTTTGAATGTAACTGGTGCCTGTTCTAGAAGAGGCAAAGCTCTCAAAACCAAACTGAGGAGCACTTATTCAGCCCAGCTCCATTTCAAAATACAAAGTGCCACAGGCATGAGTCTTTGCGAAAAGTCTCAAGTAGGTGCCAGGAGGAAGGAAACATCTCCAGAAAGGGAATTGGACCTGCACCATTCTTGAAGCCTGGGAGGCATGTGTGCTTTGGGGTGCCACTGAGCATAATCTGTCTAGTACAATCCCAAGGGAGGCTGTGGCCTGTTGTCAGGGAGTATGAGATGGGAAAAGGGAGAAGCTGGACAGACCAAATCTGGCCCTCCCTCACCAGCTCACTAATCACAGCTAATTAGATCATCTCTGATGCAGAAATTAAATCTTGATTGAATCTATAATTTCTTTTTAATTAAAAATTATTCACTGGAAAAGAAGGGGCCCTCAGAGCAGAAAAGAGGTTAACCCTTTCCTCTCACCTCTTGGTTTCTCCCAGGGGATGGCTCTGAGCCCCAAAGCTTCAGATCCTGAGAGATTCTTTTTTCTTTTATATTTATTTATTTTAAGTTTACATCATTCAGTTCCACAAGTTTTTGAGTTCCAAATTTTCTCCCCCTCTCTCTCCTCCCCCATCCATCCCCAAGATGGCATGTAATCCGATATAGGTTCTACATATACCTTCACATTAAACATATTTTCATAGTAGTCAAGTTGTAAAGAAGAATTATAACCAATGGAATGAACCACGAGAAAAAAAGAAACAAAACAAAAAAAAGACAAAGATCAAATGGTTTGCTTCAATCTGTATTCAGACTCTATAAATCTTTCTCTGGATGTGGATAGCCTTTTCCATCATGAGTCTTTTGGGTTGTCTTCTAACCTTGTGTTGCTGAGAGGAGCCCAGCCTATCAAAGTCAGCCATCACAGATACAATGTGTCTTTAATTGGGTACCATGTTCTCCTGGTTCTGCTCCTCTCACTCAGCATCAATTTATGAAATTCTATCCAAGTTATTGAGTCCGTCTGCTCCTCATTTCTTATGGAATAATAGTATTCCATTACATTCATATACCATAACTTGCTCAGCCATGCCCCCAATTGATGGGCATTCCCTTGATTTCCAGTTCTTGGCCACCACAAAAAGAGCTGCTATAAATATTTTTGTACATGTCGGTCCTTTTCCCATTTTTGTGATCTCTTTGGGATACAGCCCTAGAAGTAGTATTGCTGGGTCAAAGGGTTCGCACATATTTATAGCCCTTTGGGCATAGTTCCAAATTGCTGAGAGGTTCTTTCTGTCTTGTTTCCATCATTCCTGAGCTCTGTGCTCTCACTGAAGGCAGCCCTCAGTTCCAGGAACTGGAGGGAGAGGGTAGAGGAGGAATGTGATGATGAATACATGGTACTTGTTTCTGAGAAGCTTCTCAAGGAGTCAGAAGGTCCCCTGAAGGAAAGAATACTAGCCAGCGACTCGGGGACCTGGATTCTAATCCTGGCTCTGAAATTTTACAATGCTCTTCACCAACCAGAGTCTCAGTTTTCTTATCTACAAAGGGAGGAGCTTGGACCATGTGGTCTCCACGGTCTCTCCAGCTCTGACATGTTATGAGTTCTTGAACTTTCCTTCATTGATCTCCAAAGTTCCTTCCAAAGGCTGACATTCTACATAATTCTGGGGAAAGAAAGGAGGGCCCTCACCACGCAACAGACTTTTTTAACATGGTCACACCTGAGAGTACATGCACTGCTAGAGGACAACAGAGTTTATCTGCTCCCACTTTTAATCTGCTCCCTTCTTCTAATTAGACCAAATAAAAATATAAGGAGATTCCACAGCTCTCCTCTATATAGCCTTGCTGATGTTAAAAGGTCCCTTACTCCCAGGAAATTTTTCAACTAATCTAATGTGACTTTCTAATGTTACAGGGTCAGTTCATTGCCCGTCATTCTGTTCTCCATGGAAACAGAGGCTGACTCCCATGAAAATGTTCTTACTCAATTTGCATGGACAAGATCTGAGAATCTCAGTGTACCACAAGCTTGTTACATTAGCTGTATGACACAGAAGCCAGAGAAAAGCTGCATTAATGGAGAAATAGTTTCAAGTTTTCTCAACTAATGATTAATATGGAATTGTTTCATATGATTACTAATGTATATAGCCTATATCAAATTGCTTACCATCTCAGGGAGGGGGAAGGAGAGAGAGGAAGAAATAGAATTTGGATCTCAAAACTTAAAAAAAAAGAATGTTTAAAATTGTTTTTCCATGTAATTAGGGAAAAATAAAATATTTTTAAAATAGAGACATAATTTTCAGAACAAGGAAAGGTATAGTGCCACTATATTTAGCTGGGTTCCAGACAGCTGGTAGCAAAGGCAATAGCACGCCAGGCCTGGAGTCAGGAAGACTTGATTTCAAATCCAACCTCAGACACTTAGTGGCTATGTGACCCTGGGCAAGTCACTTAACTCTTGTTTGTTTCTGTTCATTCAGCTAGTAAAATGGAGACAATGAGAGCACCCACCTCCTAGGGCTGTTATAAAGATCAAATGAGATAATATTTCCAAAAAAAAAGGTGCTTAGCCACAGTACTCAGCACGTAGTTGGTGCTATATAAATCTTCATTCTCTTCTCCTTCCCCTCCCCTGGGCAGACTCATCTCTGGAGCATTGTGTCCTTTTATGGTAACGGCTGCCACATTTCAGGGAAGTCATAGACATAAGCACCAAAGTAAAAATGAATTGATAATTGTTCAGAAAAGGCTGACCAGGATCATAGGCATGACCAGAGACCATATCATACCAGTACTGGTACAAGGAGCCATAGACTTGGGTCAGGGAGACGTAATAACTATTGACAGATATTTAAAGCATTGTCACATAGAAAGGGAGTCAGGCTTATTCGACTTGACTGCAAAGTGAAGACCTGTGACCAATAGTTCCATGTTGCAGAAAGGCAGATTTTAGGAAAAACTTCCTAACAATTAGAGCTATCCCAAAGTGGAATGAATGCCCTCAGGAGATGGTGAGAAGTCTGGTAGATCCAAAGTGACAGATGCCATGAGGCCTCAGGCTAAGAAGCTAGTTAGCATAGGGTAGGGGCATGCCTGTGTATGTATATAGATAAATAATATGTGCATATACAGAAATATATTTGTACACATATTTTATATATGTTTATATACAATATATTAAATTTACATACAATTTTATCATATTATATATGTATATGCAATTTTATATAGTATATAATGCTTTTATATTTTTAATTGATGACTTTCTTTACATAATATTCCTTCCTAACTATATCCTTCCCTACCTCCTCCACCCAGCAAATTATCATTTGTAACAATGATTAAAAAAAGAAATTAAAAAAGAAATCAGGGGGGTAGTTCAGCAAAACTAATATATTTATTATATATGTAATATTACTACTACATATCTACTGTAATATCTATAATAGCTACCATTTATAGAGTAGATATCAGAGATCTGGAATATCAACTACATATATATAATCTACAGCATATATAACATTACATACGTACATGGACTAGTGTCTATTTATGGTGATTCCTGGTCAGTTGTTGGTGTGGGTTGGACTAGGTGGCTTCTAAGTTCTTGGTCAATTCTGAGATTCTGTGATTTCTGGGACATTTAGAGACAGCAAGGTATGGTAGAAAAAGCACTGAGTGGGGAGTCAACAGACTGGATTGTGACATTAAACAATTTGTTGTTTAGTTGTTTCAGTCGTGTTCAACTCTTCATGACCCCATTTGGGTTTTTCTTGGAAAGATACTGAAGTGGTTTGCATTTCCTTCTCTAGCTTATTTTACAGATGAGGAACTGAGGCAAACAGGGTATAAGGAAGGTGGGTTTTAGCGTATGTAAAATGGATTTTTGTTATTATTTCTTAAAGTCCAGTTTGCCAGGGTCCATAGCCATAAGAATCTCTTGTTCCCGGGTATTAGGTATGAGTTCCCACAGTTATGGTTCAAAACATCTCCACCTTGGGGTGGCCAGGTAACACAGTGAGTAAGAGCACTGGCTCCAGTGTCGGGATGACCTGGGGATCAAATCCCGGCTCAGACACTTAGCACCCACCCAGAAACACCTGGCCATGTAACCTTGAGCAAGTTACTTAACCCCAATTGCTTAGGGGTGGCCAGGTGGCTCAGCAAGTAAGAGCATGGGTCCCAGTGTTGGGATGACCTGGGGATCGAATCTGGGCTTGGATACTTAGCACCACACCCAGAAATAACTGGCAGTATAACCTTGAGCAAGTTACTTAACCCCAATTGCTTAAAAACAAACAAACAAAACATCTCCACCATGCTTATGCAGCATTATATAATGACAAATAACATAAATATCCACTGCAACTGCACAGTGAGAGACAGGGATGGGGTGATATAAACTTAGTTGTTTTTTTCTTTTTTCTTTTTTTGCTTTTTGGAAGGGGAAAGGCAGAGCAACTGGGGTTAAGTGACTTGCCCAAGGTGACACAGCTAGTAAGTGTTAAGTGTCTGAGGCCTGATTTGAACTCAAGTCCTCTTGACTCCAGGGCCAGTACTCTATTCACTGCACCGCCTAGCCACCCCGGGATGTAAACTTGTGAGTCTATTGCTGGCAATATGCCTTCTTTGTCTGTTACCCCTATAAAGCAGGTGGTCATTGTTCAGTGAATGGGGAATCTTAGGGCTGAATACACGAATGCTGTGTGTGCCTCAACTGGCCCCCATTGAGGCTTGAGGATATTTAGGGGATGCACAAGTTGTTCATGTCTTGACTGACCCCATCGAGATGTAGGAGTAGTTGGCCAGCTTCTTGCCGGCCCCTGCAAGAATGGTGATTAGGGAATGCTGTAGGAGTTTGTCCTCCAATTATCAGCAATCTTCTTCTGAGAAAACTAGATTAGAGTAAAGTAAGATTACAAACCCCTTCTTAGTATCTTTCCTGTCTGACTGGATCAAGAATGATGCTGTGCTGGCAGCCCTCCTGTGTGCTGTGTTTATTTATCTTAAGTCACTTAAGGGTTAAGTGACTTTCTCAGGGTCACCCAGTTAGGAAGTATCTGAAGCTGGATTTGAACTCAAGAAGACAAGTCTTCCTTGACTCCAGGCCTAGCATCCCATTAAATGACTAGGTGATATTAATAAGCACTTAAGCAAGTAAGTAATTAATAAGTAATTGAGAAACATCTTTGAGACTCAGTTTCCTCATCTTTAAAATGAGGGACTCGTACTAGATCATCCCCCAAATCCCCTCCGGTACTAATGTTCTATGGTAGTTGTACCTCACTCTTCTCAACTCTGAGGTGAATGATTCTACTTCCTTACTTTATTCACAGGTCTTATTTTCTGACTTCTTAACCATCTTGTTATATCTGTCAATGCTTCTTTCAAATATCTTACTGTATTTTTTAGTTTTGAAGCTGAGGCCCAGACCTGGGACTCCAAAGAAAGCACTGATTAGCACTGAGTATATAGGAGAAATGCACCTCATTATGTCCTTGCCCAATGAGGGAATTTGCTCTCCATTTTCCTCAAAAACATGATTTCTAGGCACTCTGGGTGTCCCTCTGTGTCTAAACACAGCTACCTCCTATGTACTGTATAAAGGGCAGATTTGTGATTAGGAAAATTCCAGAGCTTCTCAAGGCCTCAATGTGATAATATAATTGGCCCCTTTTGGGGTACTGATAATAAACTAATAGGCTAGACCTGTGGAATAAAACTCAAATAGAAATGGGGTCATTAAACTATATATAAGGATCCCCAATAGCAGCATATTGACTTTGAAAACCACATATTAACGTTATCTTTATTCTATCCCTTGATCTGTTCTTTCCTCTATTTTATTTATTCTTTTTTTTTTAAGCAATTGGGGTTAAGTAACTTGCTCAAGGTTACACGGCCAGTTATTTCTGGGTGTGGTGCTGAGTATCTGAGCCCAGATTTGATCCCCAGGTCATCCCGACGCTGGAGCCGGTGCTCTTACTTGCTGAGCCACCTGGCCGCCCCTATTTTATTTATTCTTTTAAATATTTCTCAATTACATTTTAATCTGGTTCAGGATCTTGTCTAGAGGACTTATAAAGGTGAAAAGCCAGAAACTAGAAACTGAGTTAAGCCAAGGCCAGCACCAGGGCCTTAGGAAGGCTAGCCATTGTTCGAGGACTGGTATCATGAAGGAGAAGCATTGCTTTGGAGGAGCCTGGCTCAAAAATCAGGATTAGAGCTTGCCAAGTACAATGTGACCTCATGGAGAGCCATGCTGAAAGACCCTGGGAAACTAATTAAACTGAGATAGATTTATGATTCTTAAGAGCCATCTAGGTAGAGAACTTTCCAAGAGTCCAAGCATGTATGCTTAAAACTAGGAGGGGCAGCTAACACACCGGATGAAAGCATAAGAAGCCAAAAAGATCTTGATGGGATAGAACATTGAGCTGGATCTGGTCAGATGAAATTTACTAGGGCTAAACATCAAGTCTTTTACTTAGGTACCAAAAAATCGATTTCACAGATTTATGAATAGTAAGGCATCATTAGGCATCAGTGTTTTTGAAAATGATTTGGGCTTGCTATCCACATCCAGAGAAGAAACTGCTGGAGTCTGAATGCAGATTGAAGCATACTATTTTCACTTTTTTTCATGTTTTTTTTCCATTTTGTTCTGTTTCTTCTTTCACAACATGACTAATATGGAAATATGTTTTATATGATTGAGCATATATAACCTATATAAATTGCTTACCACCTAAGGGAAGAGGAGAAGGGAAGAGAGGGAGAGGAAGAAAATTTGGAACTCAATTTTTTTTAAAAGAATGTTAAAAATTATCTTGTAAAAATAATTACATGTAATGCAATTGAAAAAAATAATTTGGACATTTTAGTGTCTGTAAGCTCAATATGAGACATCAGTATGATGTGACAACCAAAAAAACTTATGCTATCTTGGGTTACATTAAGAAGGGCATAGCCTTCAGGAATAGCAAAGTGATAGGGAACAGGGACTCATGTTCCGTCTTAGATGGGTGACCCAGGATAAAGTTCTAAAATCCGAGGAAACAAAGTCTCAAGGAAGAAGAAATAAATGGGTGGGAGAGAATGGGGAATAAAGAAAAATGCTATGAAACCCTAAGAAAAGAGAATAATTCTCATCTGACCAACAGGGTCAGTCTATTAATTCTTTTCCCCCATCTCTACTTGTCGAAATTTCTACTTACCTGGCTCAAACAATTCCCCTCAGATAAACTATTATCTCACAAATTATCTTCCTTTCCTCAAACCTCACATAGTAATTTGTTTCCATCTTTCTAACATGCTCAAATTTTTATTGTAGTCATTTGTGTATGTATAATACATAAGTCATCACAATACTATTATGTGAAGGTGCATGGTCTAATGGATATTTCCCTCTTTTCTGAGGAAAACTAACGGCCTCATTCACATACAGTCACTAGGCAATTACTATTACTATCCCTCTCAGAAGTATTTGTGTGGAAAAGAAAGTAGTGAAAGAATAATGCTGAGCTCCAGGAAATTAATCTCTATAGAGCAGTGTGTGTGTGTGTGTGTATACACATGTTTGCACATGCACTTAAACATTCATGTGATGGACCCCTTTGGAAATCTATGGACCCTTTCTCAGAATAATGTTTTTATTTCTATTTATTTTAATTTTTTGTTTAGTAGTCAATTTTTTTCCAATTATATGTAAAACCAATTTTCAACATTCATTTTTTAAAACTGAGTTCCAAATTCTTTCCCTCCTTCTCCACCCTTCTTCATTGAGAAGGCAAGCAATTTGATATGGGTTATACATGTGTAGTCATGCAAAACATATTCCCATATCAGCCGTGTTGTAAAATAAAAACCCAAGAAAAATAAAGTAAAAAAGCATGCTTCAATCTGTAGAATAATGTTTTAAAAAGTATAAAGTAAAATACATACAATTAAAAAAGAAACCAATTATACTGGAATAAAAATGCAATGATTTTTTTCATCTATACAGATCTCTTGGATATCTGTGGACCCCAGGTTAAGAATCTCTGCTATAGAGTTACTTTGGGAACCTTCTCTTCTTTCACAAATCATTGTGTCAGTATCCATTTTCTCAAACTGTCAACCAAAGTCTAGAATGGACACATGAGAGGCCAGGATCTATATCCTCAGACTAGGGTCCAGCTGAACGATTCCTGATTATTCCAGTTTAGATCTCACAGGGGGACTATGTGTGACGCAAAAGCATGTTCATGTAACAGAGTAAGGGAAAACGTGTAAGTGACCTGGAATTGGCATGGGGTGAGGGAGAGACAGATGGACAGAGACAGAGAAATAAAGAGCATGAGAGAGGGAGGTAGGAAGGGAGGGAAGGAGAGAGAGAAGGTGGGAGGAGGGTCCCAGTGGGAGGGAGAGCTTGTCTCTTCCAGGTCATTGACTCACCAACAGAGCAGTGGTACCAGGGGATAAAAATAGAAACTCCATCTGCAGTTTGATGCCTGGGGATGGAGTTTAGACACTTTCCTGTCAGGTCCTTCCCCTAAATATGGGTGGTCATATCAGGAGCACCCTTGACAGCCCTTAGAGGGGTCTTGACAGAAAGCTAAAGCAGAGAGGTTCCAAGATGCTCGAATTTCTTTCTGGAAAGATTCAGCCTGTATTTCCCCTTCTGACAAAGGAAATTTAAGAATATCAGGCTAACCTCCCCAGGGTCAGAAAGAGCATAATTGACTATGAAAAGGAAAGGGGCACGAGGGGAAAGGCAATTTAGAATAGTAGGGAACCTCCACAGGTTCTTGCTTGAGGCAGAGGGATGGACTAAATGACTTTTCCAGGCCACTTCTAGTTTAAACCTCATTGCCAAATTTCCTCCCACATTCCCTACTGGAAGTTTATCTGTGACATCCTCAGGACTGACAGACTGACCTACAAGCGTCCTGCTAATCAGCAGAAGTGTGGGAATCACAGCACAGGGACTAAGGGAAGGGGAGCTGACAATCTCTTTGGTCCCTTTTGCTTCTCTCAGCAAGAGACAGGGCTTGAGGCTGGGGTAGGGGATGAGGAATGGGAGTTGGACTGGTTACCCTAGCCCCACCTCTGGGACCATATCTACTTCTCAGCCATCCACCCCCTAGATTGAGGGATAAGGGAGACAAAAAAAAAGAACAAGGAAGAAGAAAATGTCCATTACTGAGTCATGGCTTCAGTGAGATCATGAGCAAGCCATTCTGTGCCTCAATTGCTTCATTTGTAGAATGGGTAGAATAGATTAGGAAGATGTATGGATCTGGAGGCAGAGGATCTGGGTTAGAATCCTGACTCAATTACTTGGCTCCCCATGATCTGCTCTGACAAGTCACTTACTTAGTCGTCTGTAAAATAAAAAGGTGGGACCAGAGGCCCTCTGAGGCCCCTTCCCATTCTGAATCCTTTTTTGACTGACCAGGGCTGTTGTGAGGGAGGTGCCATGCAAGTCCGAGGCCAGAAGTAAACAAATAGGAGAAATGGGTGAGGGACAGTGGGGAGGAGAAAGGAGAAGATGCCTTCATGGAAGACAGCAGCCTCTACCCTTTAGCTCCTGCCCTACATTGGGTCTCTAGCGATTGGTCTACAGTGGGTCAATACTCTTTCTTCTCGAGGCCCGTGCCATGTGAATCTGTCTCCCACGCAGCTCAGATGAAATCACAGAACGTCACTGAATAAAGCAGGACCTGTTGCAGTAGGTGGTTTTTGTCATTGTTTATCCACTGTCTAGCATGGACCTTGGACGTGGTAAGCATTTAACAAATGTTTGTTGAATGGGAATTTAACTGAATTTAATTTAATTTAATTATGTGTACAGAAGGAGGGGCAAGGTCGAGGAGAGGTGTAAAAGGCTATTCATTATTCTTTTCACTATCATGCAGTCTGAAAGCAAAGAAGACAGATGGCATCTTTAAAGAGAGAGAAGTCATTCATAGACAAGGGGGAGTGGTGGATACTGGGCTTATTTGCATTTAATTTACATGCTATCCATATAAGGTCAACATGTACAGAAATATTCCTATGACCCTGTTGTGTGAGGTTCAGGGGGGATAATCTGGAAGAATTGCTAATGAATCCCCAATTCTATTTAATTGGTTACATATTTATTCATTTTCTCTTTCATTCTATAAGAATTCAGTTTTTAAAGGGGCAGCTAGGTGGCACAGTGAATAGAGCACCGGCCCTGGAGTCAGGAGTACCTGTGTTCAAATCTGGCTGCTTAGTAGTCATGTGACCTTGGGCAAGTCACTTAACCTCAATTGCCCTGCCTTCCCCCCTTCAAAATGCACACAAAAAAAAAGTTTTTAGGACTCTTTCCCACTGGATGGTGAAGGAAAAAAAGATTCCAAAAAGCAGGGGGACACAGCCTTTACCTCAAATATCTCCTAACCCTACCACCACATCCCAACCTTCATCTACACAGAAGATGTACCACTATGTTCCTCTGATAGGAACAAGATGATTTGGTGGTGAATGAGGGGCATTAGTGTGTCCTAATAAGCCTGGGCCATTTGGGACCTAAAAAGACCTTCTCAGGCAGAAACAGGAGAAATATGAGATTATCAGATTTAAAGTTGAAAGATACCCAAGAAATTATAAGCTGATCTATCTTTTACAGAAGACTACCTATCCTAACCAGGGGCTCCCTCCCCTCTTCCTTTACCCCTCAACTCCTCCCATGGTGAGGACTGCCCAGAAACCGAGGATGCTTAATTGCTCAATTAGATGAAATAGGGAGCCACCAGGCTTTACCATCTGCCCTGGGACTGCCTCCTAAGGCCTTACCATCTGCGCTGAATCTTTGCCCTCCCCGACCCCTAACACTCTCCCATGATCTATTCATGTAGCCCAAGGACCACACTGAACCTTTAGGACTTCCAGGCCTTTGCATCCACACCACAACTGAATTTTATTTTATGGTTGTTTCCCCCAATTAGGGTATGATCTTGAAAGTAAGGATTTTCTCCCACTTTTTTCTATCTGATCTCCACTATTTAGTACTTAGTAAATAATTAACTGCTTCATCATTCCTTTTATTCATGAAGACTCTCTCTATTAGTGCTGACAAGCCATTCATCTGTAACTTAATTAGTGACCTACCTGGGGTCCTGGGCGGTTAGGGGGCAATGCCTATGGTCGAATAGCTACCATACATAAGAAAAGGAATTAGAACCCAGATTCTCCTGACTTCAAGGCCAGCCCTCAAACTACATCATGAAGACTTTCATATAAGACTATGACACTGAGAGAAAATTTACAAAATGCTTTGCCTACATGATGTTATTTGCGTCTCACAACAAGCTAATGAAGTGGGTACTACAGGTACCATTACTCCCATTTTACAGATGAAGAAACTAAGGCCCAGAGAGGTTAAGTGACTTTGCTTTTGGTCAGCTACCAAGTTAGAGTCAAAGTAGAGGTTTGAGTCTGTCTTTCTGAATAAAAGGATTGTTGAGGAGCAGAGAGGACCCAGATCTCAGAGAAACTACCTTATGCTGAGATGTGAAGTGACTCCCATTGGTGACTTGATGGGGGCTTGACAGGGTTTTGAACCCCAGCTCTATCATGAACATTCAGACCAACCCATTGCAGTGGCTTTGAGACTGGGCACACACACAAAAAATCATAGGGCCACAGATTTAACTGTAAAAAAGTTCAGCGGTCATCAAGACCAGGACTTCTCAAACTTTTTCTACTTGTGACTCCTTCAGCACCATATAGGGTCACAACCCACAGTTTAAGAAGCACTGATTCCAGGGGTGAGGAACCTGTGACCTTGAGAACACATGGACCCTGTAGGTCCTCAAGTGAAGCCCTTTGACTGAATCTAACTTCACAGAATAAATCCCCTTAATAATAGAATTTATTCTGTAAAACTTGGACTTGGTCAAAGGGCTGCAATTGAGAACCTAGAAGGGCATGTGTGGCCTCAAGGCTACAGATTCCCCACCCCTGTTCCAGTCCAATACCTTCATTTTACAGAGGAGGAAACCGAGGCCCAGAGAAGTTTTGTCAATACCATCTATATTTTTTGGCAAAACCTCAGTGGCCTCTCAGAGTTCTAGCTCCGAATGCAAGAATGCTATCCTCCATATCCTCACCAACAAAATCACACATCCTTGAAGCACTGACGTACATAAAGAGGTCCTGGTGCCTAGCACAAAGTGAGCATTCAAAAAATAATTATTAATTGATTTATGTCATAAGAAAAGTGTAAAATGAGTGGTACAGGCCATAAATGCTTCTCACAGGAGGGAGGGAGAGCTCAATGAGTCCTGGGGCCAGTAGGCGATCATTTCTGCTAGAAGAAGGATTTCCCCCATCAGTGGAAAGGAAAGGGGCTTTCTGAACAAGAAGAAAATGGGATGAAGGGGCAGGGAGAGAGTAGAAGAACAGTAAGGTCAGCCTGGCCTGTACAAAGTTTATGGGGGAGGGTGGAGAAGTATGGGAACAGGCTGGAAAGCTAGTTTAAAACCAGGCCAAAAGCATCCACAGATGGGTTTGGGTGGAACATTCTTTTAACCTGCAGGTAACAGGGAGCTATTGAATAGAGAATTAATGTTCATAGGAACACAGGAACAGATTTGATAGCTTCTAAGTCCCCTGCCAGCCCTACGTCTATGTTCCCATGGTACAATGAACATTCAATGTCTCCTTGGTATATTTGCCTTTTGCCCACCTTGAACCTACTTTGGGAATCAGATCATAGGATCCCAGATTTAAAGTTGGAAGGGACCTTAGAGGTTGTCTGATACAGCCTTCTCATTTTATTGATGAGGCAACTGAGGCCAATAAAGGTTAAGTGACTTGTCCAAGGTCATACAGGTAGCAAGCAACAGAGGCAGAATCTGCAGCCAGGTCCTCTGACTCCAAATACAGTGAAATCTTTCCACTGTACCAAGTTTAGGAGACAATATCTAGGAATTGTCTCAGTAGTGTGTGCGTGTGGTGTGTGGGTGTGGTGTGTGGGTGGGTGGTATGTGTATGTATGTGTCTGTGTATGTGTCTCTCTGCATCTATGTCTTATCAGGTTCACAAAGCAAATCCTGCTTTGGAACAGTAGAAAGAGTGCTGGCTTTGGAAGTCAGAGGTTTTTTATCTTTATCACTTTGGTAAAATCCTTTAATCTCATTTAGTTTTCTTATGAAGGAATTAGACAAGATGATTTCTTGGGTCCCATCCAACTCTAAATCTATGACCTTATGTAACCTTGGACAAATCACCTGACCTCTCTGATTTTCCCCCTATAAGAAGGTGGATTAAATGATCTCCAAGATCCTTTCCAGAGGAGTACATGTAAACCACCAAATGGTGTTGGACAACAAGGCAGGTTCAGTTTCCATTCAAGCATGGTCAGACAACTAGTTTCCCCTCTCCCCCTCCCCTCCAACACTTTGGGAGGGAATAGAGGGGTTGAGCTTTATTTCAGCTTATTCTTCTCTCAGGTGCATGACTTTCTCTTTCTAAGCCACTCAGTCCCCCTCCCTTCACAGAGGATTGACTTTCTTTCAGACCTCAACTATCAAATGATTGCTGCCAAGGGGAACAAAAGGGGAAGGAAAAGAAAATGTCCAGAATTGTCCTGCATGAAGCCTAGGGTCTTCATCTGCACACACTTGTTATTTCTAAGGGTATTGGGATTCTCCCTCCCTCCCTCCCTCTCTCTGTCTCTCTCTGTCTCTCTGTCTCTGTCTCTGTCTCTGTCTCTCTCTGTCTCTGTCTCTGTCTCTGTCTCTCTCTGTCTCTCTCTGTCTCTCTCTCTCTCTCTCTGTCTCTCTTTCTCTCTCTCTCTGTCTCTCTCTCTCTCTCTCTCTCTCCCTCCTTCCCTCCCTCCCTCCCTCTCTCTCTCTGTCTCTCTCCCCCTCTCTCTCCTACCATTTGTATCAGCAAGCCAGGTCTCAGAGGGCAGTTAACTACTTCTCCCCTCTGGATTCTAAGGACTGGGGTTTCTGGGTACTATGGCTCTTGACCTCCCCTTTCCCCATACACTCTGGCATGTTTCCCTGTTGATTAGTATCCAGATTTAATTAGCTTTTGGAAAGGATTTTTACTAAGCAGATATAACAAGGTCAGTTCTTACAGAAACATCCCCCCAAACTATGAATAAACTCTCTTCTTACACAGTCAAGGTCTCTGGGAAAAGTGGATTCAGATTTAGCCCATGCAATCCAAAGGTCAACCTAGCTCCTGGAGACTAGAAGGCTTCTTCTCCCCTTCTGAAGTCTTCACAGAGTCCCTCTTAGGTCCAGCTCTCTTCCAGGCTCTGAGGGGGCAGTCTCCTTGCAGCATCCTTAAACTGGCTTTCTCAAGCTATCTAGTTTATGCTGGGTGTGTTTTGCAAAGCAGAGGCTGCCAAGGAGCTTCTGCTGTTTAGGGCTGCTGCTATAGATTTCCAATGGACCCTGCTAGCAATGCTGATGGAACCCCAGGTCTTTCACCTTGAGAAGTACACAAGCCTGCAACCTGATCCCTTTCATCCCTTGAGGCTCATTTGTCTTTTCTCTGAAGACCTGCTCACCTTCTGAGTGTCTCTCTCTGACACTCTCACTCCCTACTAAGAAATCTGTCTTTTGGGAGGAGAGGGATGCAAAGAATATCCCAGACTGTTGTCCCCACCCTACCTATTTCTATCCATTCTCCATTAGTGACATCCTAATTTCCTTCCAAGCTCAGTTCAGGAAAGCAATTTGGAAGGACCCCCAAAGTAACTAAACTTCATACCCTTTGATCCAGAGATACCACCAGCAGGCTTAAACCCCAAAGAGATGAAAGGAAGAGGAAAAGGACTCGTACTTACAAAAATATCAGTTGCAGCTCTTTTTGTCACGGCAAAGAATTAGGAACTAATGATTACTCCACTTTGTATTTGCTTCTCTGACTGGTTTCAACTCCAAGGAATAAGAAAACCCTCCCAGTTTAAGCTCATCACTTCTAATCTCACCACCAAGCTGCTAACTAAAGCCTTGATTGACACCACCTCCCTCAGCCTCCTCTACCCTCTGATTGGAGGGCTGAGTACCAAACTCCTCCCAATGCCTTCCTTTATAGAGGGCAGAAACTAGACTCTTAGCTCTTTGTCTTTGCTCTTCTGCCCAGTTTCAACTCCATGGAACAAGAAGCCCCCACTATTCCCCCCACTCCACCCTTTCTAGCTTCTTTTCCTATGTTCTTTTCCCCATTAGATTGTAAGCTCTTTGAGGGCAGGGGCCATCTTTCTTTTAGTAGATTTGTATTCCCAATGCTTAGCAGAGTGCCTAGCATGCAGATACTTAATAAATGTTGATTGGATTGAATTGGGTGTCCATCTAATGGGGAGTGACCAAACAAATTATGTCATGTGTGTGTGTGTGTGTGTGTGTGTGTGTGTGTGTGTATTGGAATATTATGCCATGGGAAATTTAAAAATGAACAATTTCAAAGAAACTGGAAAAACTATGAACTGATACTGAGTAAAATGAGCAGAATCAGGAAAACAACTTTTACATTTTTTTTAAATTGTAAAGAAAAAGCAACTTTGAAAACTTGAAAACTCTTTGACAATGAAAAATTCCAGAGAACCAAAAATGAAGCATGTTTCTGATACAAAATTCTGAATGAGAAATAAATATACTTTTGGACCTGGCCAATATGCTTTGCTGACTATGCTCATTTGTTATAAGAATTTTCTCATGCTTTTTTTTTACTTAATTTGTAAGGGAGGAAGAGAAAATAAATGATTTTTAATTGAAAAATTAATAAAATTAAATTTAAAATAAAGGTCAGCCCAATTGCTACCTCCTATAGGAAGTCTTTTATGTTCCTCTCTCTTTCTAGTGACTTCCCCTCACTCAAAGAAATTTGTATTGTATAAATACAAAAATATATATTTTGTACATATTGATGTACATGCTATCTTCCTTGATAGAATGTAAGCTCCTCAAGGGCAGAAACTGTTTCATTCTCTGCACATGGTAGAAGTTAATGTGTGTTGATTGACTGAAATCACTTATCCTCTCTGAATCTGTCTCTTTACATATAGTAGGGATAATAATGCTTGTTAATACCTACCTACCTCACAGGTTTGCTATGAGGTCCAAACAACATAAATTGCCTAAAACTCTTAGTTAACCTCAGTGCCCTTTAAATGTCCACTGCTATCATTATTAATACAGATCTTTAAACATCAAAAGGCTAAAACACCAAGCCAGGGCACAAGATGTTAAACCAGGACCCAGAACAGTGGAGGGGAACTCCTGAGGTCCTGGGAAATGTGGCTGATACCATATCCCATATCCAGGTCACATGAAAGGAAACTGGTAAAGTAATGAAATCATGGCATGTTTATGAAGCTTGTTGATTTTTCCAGTTATGTAGTAAATAAAAAAATAATTCAACAAAGAGTAATCCTGCTACATGAATGGGTTATATACCTTTTCTCTTCCCTTTTCAACAAAATCTTGCTTAAACTCAAGGTGGGGGCCTGATACCAAGAAGGCAGGTGGGGATCATGGAGGAAGGGCAGAACAGGTGACAGCTAAGGTGAGGGAACCAGGTAAAATCATGTGAGTGGCCTTGAGACCGGTCAGGAATTAAATGCAATAGCAGGTAAGCAAACCAGAACAGCTTGGCTCTGTGAGAGCGTGCAATATGTGAGCTGTGTCTCTAGAGCAACTGTGGATTTGGCAGAGAATACCCTCCCTAAAAAGGATCCACATGTACAAAAATATTTGTAGCAGCTCTTTTTGTGTTGGCAAAGAATTGGAAATTGAGGGGATGCCCATCAATTGGGGAATGACTGAACAAGTTGTGGTATATGATTGTAATGGAATATTATTGTGCTATAAAAAATGATGAGCAGGCAGATTTCAGAAAAACCTGGGAAGACTTACATGAACTGATGCTGAGTGAAGCACGCAGAATGAGGAGAACATTGTACATAGTAACAGCAACATTATGCAATGACCGATTTTGTTAGACTTAGCTCTTCTCAGCAATGCAATGATTCAAGACAATTCCAAAAGACTCATGATGGAAAATACTACCCACATCCAGAGAAAGAATTATGGAGCCTGAATGCAAATTGAAGGATACTATTTTCACTTTCTTTATTCTTTTCATGTTTTTTTTTTCCTTTTTGCAAACTGTTTCTTGTTTGACAACGTGACTAATATGGAAATAGGTTTTACATGATTGCACATTTATAACCTTTATCAAATTGCTTACCAGAGAAAAAGGAATGGAGAGAAGGAGAAAACTTGAAACTCAAAATTTTACTTTAAAAATTAACGTTAAAAATTGTCTTTACATGTAATTAGGAAAAAATAAAATACTATCAATTGGCCAAAAAAGAGAGATAAAGAGAATACCCTCCCTATCTGGTCTTCTGGAATACTCCTTGGGGAAGCTGCAGTCTCCTCCTTCCCAGGAGTTTTTGTGATAGAAAATTGAGGGGTTATCATATAATTTGGTAGCTTTTACTACAATGACTGAAACATTGGATGTGCTGTGGAAGAAAGGAAATGGAATACTTTGTAGTAACCAGCTGGGGAGCTCTCTTAAGATCATTACCCTAGCACCTCATTTTCTCTGTCTAGGCAGCAGGGCCAGGCTGGGCATTTCTTACAAAAATACTGAGGGACCAAATAAAAACACTCTTGATAGTGTTGAGAGCCTTTGAAAGCAGTCAAGAAAGCCTTAGGTTTGTTGCGTTGTCATGGGGCTTTAAGTACCCAACATAACAGCTGTCTTTGCTTTGCCAACAAGAGAGTCAAAACTAAGAGGCTAAAGGAGGGAGATAGAGTTTCATGGAACACATGAAGGAGGTACAGTGTGCAAACATGCTCTCAATTGGAGCCTCACAACAATACTGGACGATGGCAGACAGGTGGGACTTTCTCATTTGTTTTTACATCTTGGATTTGTGGCACATGATATTCAACATATACAAATATATGCAGCTGTCAGGGTGAAAATGGTATGTAAAGTTAGTACTAGAACCTGCTTTTAAAAATGCTGCATCTCCTACAAAGGAGAGAGAACACTTATTGTCCTCTTGTGATGGGGATTAGAGGGGTGGGGATTCATTCTTATAGAAGATTGGCAGCTATGAAGAAGCCCAAAGAGAGATATGCTTGTAAGGGTGAGGGGATGGAAGAAATGGAAGAAAGGGAAGAAGGGCATAATCCAAAACAAAATCCAAACCAGCAAACAAAAAGCTGGGCTAAGGTCAAAGGCAGGGATTCACGAAAGTAACCCAGGCAGACAGCATGAACCAAGTCCCAGTATAAAGTGGGTCAAAGCTAGAGGTTCCAGAGGGAGCAAGAGAAGGGGAAAATCATGGAGTGGGTGAAACACAACAGGTCTGAGCCTGATTACTCTTCCTTCAAATTTCAGATCAAGAAATCTTTCCCAGTCCCCCTTAATCTTAGGGTCTTCTCTTTGAGATGCTCTTCAGTTTACTCAGTACATGTCTTCTTTGTACATAGCTCTTTGCATGTGGTCTCCCCATTAGATGTGGACTCCAAGAGGTGGCACAGTGGACCTGGGGTCAGGAAGACACGAGTTTAAATCCAGTCTCAGGCACTTACTCATTGTGTGCCACTGAGCAAGTCACTTAACTTCTGTCTGACTCAGTTTCCCCAACTGTTCAATGGGGACAATAATATCACCTACTTCACTGGGTTGTAATGGGATCAAATGAGATACTATTGGTAAAGTATTTAACATAATAGATGCTTAAGAAATCAGCATAGAATCTAGCACATTTGTTGTTGTTTTGTCACGTCCAGCCCTTCATAATCCCATGCACCATACTGTCCATGGGGTTTTCTTGGCAAAGATACTGGAGTGTTAAGATACTCAACTAAGCAAAGTTATTCTGTGGACACTTAAAGATGAAACTGGAAGGAGAACAACAAAGAAAAGAAGATGGAAAAGATCCATGAATGTATTTAAGTGGCTTAGACTTTAACATCACAGTTCTTAAAATGGAAATACACTTTGCATGATTGCACATGTAAAACCTATATCAAATTACTTACTGTCTTGGGAAGGGGAGGAGAGTTTTCATTAAAAAATGAAAGTTAAAAATTGTTTTTACATGTAATGGATAAAATAAAATAATAAAAAGAGAAGAAAGAACAAAAAAAAACCCATAGTACCAATATGTTTATAGAAGAGGTTGAAGTAACAGTAAAGAAAACAAAGATAGAAAAAAGTAGTTGGATAAGAACAAATATACATAGAGAAAATCCATACTGGAGGCCATACAATTATTAAATCAATCATTGAGGAGCTAATTCACACAAAAGAGAATATAACAAAGACATGGAAAAATCCTCAGACCTTATTATTATCCCCCCAAAAGTGACCAAGAAAACATCAATAACTATCTATCTACATGTTTATTTTACCAATTTTATAATTTTTTAATGAAAAGAATCTACTACATGATGAGGGAGGTACTAAGGAACCAGAGAGCTTTTATAAGTGATATTCCACAGGAGTATTCATGCCTTTGGCTGAAAGATATAGAGGTTACAGAAGCCCATTATGCTTACTATTTGTTAGCTATTTTTCTTAAAGCATGTGATTCAGTAGAGCTGAACATTGCTCTGTAGATCTTTTCCAACAAAATCATTTAAGGTTCTTTGAAAGCAGTAGCAATAGAGGTAACATCATTCAACAACCCTCCCATCACTAATATCAGTCAAGACATTAAATAGAAAGCCTATGCTCCGCAAAGGTAATCATCACCATGGTCATGGAGGAGATTAATGTAGAGTCCAAGTTGAGGTGGGACTCCCTATAAATTGATGAGGTCCATCCAATGCCCATGTTTGAAGAAAGAAGATAGGAAGGAAGAGAGGAAGGAAAGAAGGAAGGAAGGAAGGAAGGAAGGAAGGAAGGAAGGAAGGAAGGAAGGAAGGAAGGAAGGAAGGAAGGAAGGAAGGAAGGAAGGAAGGAAGGAAGAAAGGAAGGAAGGAGGGAGGGAGGGAGGAAGGAAGTAAAGCAGTATTTATTAAGCACCTAGTGTATACTATGCAGTATACTAAGCACTTTAAAAAATATTATCTCATTTTATACTGATAATAACTAGGAGGGAGGTGCTATGATTATCCCTATTTCACAGTAGAAAAATAATAATAGCTAGCATTTATATAGCACTTAAAGCTTTGCAAAGTTCTTTACATATGTTGATTCGTTTGAACCTCACAACCTGGTAAGGTAGGTGCTATTCTCATCCTCATTTTACAGTCAAGGAAGTTGAGACACAGAGTGCTTAAGTGACCTGCCCAGGGTAACACAGCTAGTAAGTATTTGATCAGGGTAAAACAACTAGTGAGTGTCTGAGGAAATATTGAACATAGGTCTTCCTAACTCCAAGTATTGCACTCTCTCTACTCTACCACCTAGCTAACTTGTAAAAGATATTGTGCTGGTAGCATCAAACCCCAGAACAGTGAAGAACTTCCTAGATAAAATTCACAACCAACCAAAAGGATTTGGTAGTCTAACTACTCACAATGGAGAAACTAAATGGATGAAGAATCTTTGTTTTCCAGATAATGGCATGCATTTAGATAAATGATTTATAGAGCTCATTCATCAGCATATACATCTTGGATAAATGATGAAAATGGACATTGAAATGGGCCCAAAGTCATTCTCACAAACTGGTTTGTCACCCAGACCCAAGACCCTGTCCTATTCCCACCCTATACTCTCTGCTCTGATTGGTGAGTTCTGTATTCCCATAGATCCCTATATCAGACTGGCCCCAGACATGTTTCATTTTATTCCCCAGTCATCTACCTAATCAGCTACATGTCCAGAGATATGGAAAGACACTGTTGAGTCTCTTTCAACAGTGGTGTGGGAAGGGTCAATAGGCCTTAGGTGCAATGATTTTCAGGTCATATCATGAGGATCACATGAATATCACAGAATCATAGAAACACGGACTTAGAGCTTAAAGGGACCTTGGAAATCATCTAGTCCAGTCCCTCTGTTTTATAGCCAAGGAAACTGAGAGTAATATTGGCTAAATGACTGGCCCAAGGCCACACAAACAGGAAATGGCAGACTCAAGATTTGAACTCAAGATCTCTAGCTCCAAATCCATCACTCTTTCCCAAAAGGGTATCATGCTATAAGAAGATGCCTTCAATATTTAGCAGTCCCAGAATGCCAAGCTCTCATCATTCCTCCTAGTTAAATGCGGCAATGCCTGGTTTGCATCATTCACAACAGTACAGCTTCATGGCATAAGTTGGGGCCCTGGGTCTCATAGGGATGAATGGAGGTTGCACAGGTGTAACTGATTGGTTATTCATCTCTGACCCAAAGGCAAGCAGATGGGGAAGTTAACTAACCTCTCTAGACCTCAGAGAATGGACCAGTGTGGTCTGGTGTAGCACAATATGGTGCTAGAAGTTTCTGCTATGAAAAAATCTAGGATGGAGCATTCCAAAAAAAGATTCAAGGATTTGAGGCAGGAAGGAAATACATATTTAGAGAAGAGGCAAGCTGCCACAGGACCTTTAAGGACCTCAAATAAAAACCTAGAAAATCTTTTTTTTTTAACTACCACAAAGTCAAGCACAGCCATCAAAATTCAGGGAAAACAACATGTAAGATTTTGAACAAATTCATGTGACCCATTGGAGTAGGGAGGAGAATTGGAGGGGAAAAAGAGAGAGAGAGAGAGAGAGAGAGAGAGAGAGAGAGAGAGAGAGAGAAGAGGGAGAGACAAAGACAGAGACAGAGAAAAAGAGAGAGAGAGAGAGGGAAGGAGGGAGGGAGGGAGGGAGGGAAGAAGGAAGGAGAGAGAGAGAGCACCAGCCCCATCTAGGTGAGATGTGCAGGTCCAGAAGAAGTGTAGGAGCCTTTCGGTGATGGTACAGGGGCCACAATGCCTTGAAGTGCAAACAGCTGGGCCTGTGTGTGAGCATCCTCTCTTTGCTGCTCATGAATCATATCTCATAGGTCCAGCCAAAGCTGAGGAGCTGTAAAATTGATGATCTTCAGGGGGTCCTGTCAAAGTGACTGATCTGCCAGCTGTCTGGATTCCAGTTTTTGTGAAAGCACATTTGCACACTTGCTGTAGTGCTCCAGAATGTGGGAGATGATAAAATTAAATGGGATTAAAATAATAACCAGAGAATGTGGTATTGATTGAGCTGTCAGACTATATAAAGAAGGTTCCTATAATTAATGAAGCAGATGACAAGACTCCGAGTCCCATTAAGGTCATGTTTTCATAGTTCAAACATAGCCTTTCCCATTTATGGTTCTTTCTTCCCAGTCATGCAGTCCATTATTGCCAAGATCAACTTACGGGACAAATACACGCTGGTCTATGGGATGGGAGCAGGTAGAGCTGCCTGGGAAAACAGCCTCCATTGTGGCTGTCTTTATGTCCTGTACTTCTCCCTGAGGAATTCTTTTCCCAAGCTAAAAACCAGGAATCCCACAAAAACTTATCATTCAGCAGTGCTTTACAGGACAGAGCATGACCTTTTGAAATGTTTAATTTAATTATTTTCTCAATTAACAATCACTGATTTTCTTCCTTTCATTAAACAAAAGGAAGAAAATCTTTGTAACAAATATACATAGATACATCATCAAACCAAGGAAATTCCTTCACTGACCATTCCCATAAATCTATGTCTAATGATAGAACCCAATCTTCAGACCCTTTCATCCTTTTCAGACCTTTTCTCCTAAGTAGGGCTCTAGAGACAAAGCTACTGCCCTACCCCACAGACACTCTCTCTGTCACTAAGTTCCAATAAACTGTGGGGCCTCCCAAACTCTGCACATATCTCGGTATGACTGACTGCCTGACTCTCTAGAACACAGTCACTGAAATTACCTTCACATTGAACTCACCTTCCAAACAGCATCTCTCTCATTGTCTCGTTACAATAACCAGAGGCAGTCTCAACACAATTGCTTGCTCTCCTCCCACCTTCCCTCAATCTCTGCTCCCAGACCAGTTTCTTGACCTCCTGAATCTATTTCCTGCCATTCTTAAATAACCTGGCAGAAACCAGCATGCCCTTACAGCCCACCCCTTCCCCAAATCCACTTCCCACTCCCACACACTTATTCTTCCTCTTGGCCCTACAGAATTCCAAGCTCATAACCATGATATTGGATGAATCTATAAATAAGTGGAAGAAGAGAGAGAGAGAGAGAGAGAGAGAGAGAGAGAGAGAGAGAGAGAGAGAGAGAGAGAGAGAAGAAGAAGAAGAAGAAGAAGAAGAAGAAGAAGAAGAAGAAGAAGAAGAAGAAGAAAGGAAGGAAGGAAGGAAGGAAGGAAGGAAGGAAGGAAGGAGAAGAAGGATTGGAGAGGGAAAGAGATGAAGATAGACAGACAGATAGATAGAATACAAGGCACAATAAAAATCCAAGTAGAACAAGATGGTGGCTGAAAAAAGTTTGCTTAAAAATCAACTTCCATCTCTGACATCTAAAGTGACATACTAGCAGAGAAGAAATCTTGGGAATGAAATGCTAGTAGTAAGTATCCCACCAAACTAATAAGCCACTATAGTCCTAAGTCACTGAGAGATAGAGTCCTACTCTCCCCCTTCAGGATCTCTAAACCTGTTCAAGAGGAAGGATCTATGACCATAAGCACCCTCTAGAGGAGAGTGGTTATGGCAGTAAGTAGCACAGTGAACAGCCCGAAGGCCCCTGAGCTACATAAAGTTTGTTTGGCTTTTTCAACTAATTTTCCAGTCAACTGATCCAAATCAAACAGGTTTGAGTCTGTGTACCTGTAAAAGATGAGAAGAAAGATCTCACTAACCTCCTTCTCTGGAGGCACACTGACCCTTCCTGGCCCCCAAGACAGGGTGAACTGTACAAACTGCCTGTTTCCACCTCCCAGAGTATAGATTTCTCTGAGATTGGGTCACTGTCCAGGCTAGTGTATTTAACTAATTGAAGTCTCTAATCTTCTTTAAATACAACCTTGCTAAACAAGGATATAATTCCCTATGGGTTTCATAAGACCAAGAGTTGGAAGGAACCTTAAAAATAAGTTAGTCCAACATCACATATACAGAGGAGGAAACTGCAACCCAGAGAGGTAAGTGACTTACCAAGGTGTAAGGTTAATGGGATATTAGATATTCCCTGTCCATTATGGGATTTCCACACCTTTCCAATTAAGTGCTGATTTCCAAGCTTCTTGGCACTAAGCCAATCAAGAGTCTTTGGCTGGAAACAGTATATGTTGTGTTGCTTGGAGGGAGAGTTGAGGGTGCAGAGAGAAGCAAAGGGAGGGAGGAACTTGCCTAGGGGGGAACTTGCTTTTGGGGAGGCTTGACAGAGAAAACACTTAAGATGTTGGGCACTCCCTGCATTGGTGATGAGTACCTTGCTAAATCTCGCTTTCTGGTACTCCAATAGCAATGTTTCAAATAAATATTTTGGTTTTGTCTTGGATCAAGAGAATTTATTATATTTTGTGAACCAACCCTGGAATGTATATTCATAGCAGCTGCTATGGGTATCACATTGGTGTTACACAAGGTCATACACATAGTAAGCTACTAGGAAGTGGTATGACCCAATGACAAGAGCACTGGTCTAGAACCAGATACCATGGGTTCAAATCCTACCTCTGATGTTTACTTATGAGACTTTAGGCAAGTCACTTAAAGTCCCTGGACCTCAGTTTCCTTGCCTATAAAATGAAGAGTTTCCACTAGCTGGTCCCTTCTAGATCCAGATCTATGGTCCCTGGAACTTCTCTGGAAAATTTTTTTTCTTTTTTGGAGAGGGGAAGGTAGGGCAATTGGGGTTAAGTGACTTGCCCAAAGTCACACAGCTAGTCTTGTGTTAAGTATCTGAGGCCAGATTTTCTCTGAAGAAATATTAAACTCCTGGGATACCTCAGAACCACTTTACTCCCTGGTGAGAGGAAAGGTATCTGGATGATGAAGGGAGTGAAAACAATATTATGAGGGTTGCTTAGCCTACAGTGGAGAATACATAGAAAAGACATGTTTACCATTGATCAAGCATTTTTAAATCACCTACTATGTGCCAGGCACTAGTTTCATATACTTGGAAGGCTGTCACATGGAATAGAAATGGAACCTTCCCTGCATTGTTCCAAAGAGTGGACGTTACAGGGCAGCTCAGCTTTTAAAACCCAATTAACAATTAGAGCTTAATGAAAATGGAAGGGCCACCCTTTACAACAACAAGTGCCATAACACTGGAAATGTCTAGCAGAAGCAGAGTGACTTTTTGCTAGGGGCATTTTAGAAGGGATTCCAACTTTGAGTAGGCATTTGGAATACTGATTTCGAAGATCCCTACCACCTCCAATATTTCATGACTCCGTGATTCTTATTCCTTATCTTTGGCAGCAGGAAGAGACTCTCCATAGTATCTATTGGTTTGACACATTCCTTATACTGAGTCTGTTTCCACATGAGTTTACCCTCCAGAGAATTTTCAAGGTGAGAGATCTCATGGTCTCCTGTATGTGTAGGGTAATGGACTTAACATGCAGTGTGGCTTGCAATTGGTGTCCTAACCCTAGACCAACTTCTACATATTGTGAATGAAAATAACTTACATTTATGCAGTGGTTGTAGATGATTGTCATGATTGTAGATATGCAGGTTTTTCAAAGCATTTTTCTCACACAGGCTTTGTAAGGTTGGTATTATCATCTCCATTTTGCAGATGAGGAAACTAAAACTCAGAGAAATTAAGTCACAAGTGGTTTACCCAAGGTCACCCAGATGGTAGATGTCAAAGCCAGACTTTGAAAGTAAATCATAAGATGAGACCGAAGACAAATTGGTAATCTTCAGAAGAAAAAATCAAAATTATCAATAGCCATATGAAAAAAATTCTCTAAGTCACTAATAACTAGAGAAATGCAAATTAATAGAACTCTGAGATAGTACTTAACATTCATCAGATTGGCTAAAATGATAGAAAATGAACATGACAAATACTGGAGGGAATGTGGACAAATAGGGACACTAATACCTTGTTGGTGGAGCTGTGAACTAGTCCAGTCATTCTGGCGAACAATTTGGAACCATGCCCAAAGAGCTATAGTAATAGCCATATAAGATGATAGTCTACTGTAGAAGGCTTAGTCTACTGTAGAAGGCTTAGCAATTCTGGTCAATACAATAATGATCCATGACAGTTACAATAATTTCTTGATGAAAAATGCTATCCAATTCCAGAGAGAGAGTTGATGGACTCTGAGTGCAGATTAAAGCTTATTTTTTCTCTTTCTTCATTTTTCTTGCTTTTTTTAACCAGGGATAATGTGGAAATATGTTTTGCATGATTTAATATGTATAATGGGTACAGTATTTCTCACTTTCTCAATAGGTGGGAGAGGGATGGAAGGAGGGAAAGAATTTGGAATTCAAAATAAAAATTTTCTTAATTCCATAAATAAGCAGCAAGAAAAAGAGCTTTTGATTCCAAATTCAACATTCTATAAAAACTCGTCTTTTTTAAAAGTCAACAATGATTTCACCCCTTAGTATATTGAGAAAATTGAAACTGTTTAGTTATCATTCCCTCTGATCCACTGCAGTACACTTGTGGATCATATCTCCACTTCCTCTCCTTCCCATGGGTCTTAGAGAAATAAATGGGCTACCTTGTTGTTCCCAAGGTTAACCCTATGCCTTGATCCTACCCTATTCTTCCTTCTTTGGGATCTTGTTCCATCATCTTACCACAGGATCACAGGATCAAGAGCTGGAGACACTAGACATCACATAACGCAACCTCCTCCTGTATTCTTCTTCCCATTTTACAGATGAGGAAACTACTTCTGTAGATAAATTACAAATGAGGTCTCCCTACCTCAAACTTCTGAACATGTCACCTCTCCACTTCCCCTAACCCATGTAAACTCTAGGGGCTCCTTATCGCCTCCAGAATCAAATATAAAGTCCTGGTTGTCATTTAATGTTCTTCACAACCTTGCCCTTTCCTACTTCCAGTCTTCTTACACTGTATTCCCCTCATCTGCTTTATAGACCAGTAATACCAACCTACTTGCTATTCCTTGCTTATAGCCTTCCATTTTTGGCCTCCTAAGGCAGCTAAATGGTGCAGGGGATAGAGGCTGGACCTGGAATTGGGAAGATCTACATTCAGTTCCAGCCTCAGACTCTTAGTAGTGACCCTAGGTGAGTCACTTAACTTCAGTTGTAAAATGGGGATAATTAGAACTACCTCTCTACCTCCCAGGGCTGTTGTAATGATCAAAAGAGGTGATATTTGTAAAATGCTTAGCACAGGGCCTTGGCATGTAATGGGTACTTTATACATGCTTGGTCCCTTTCCTCCTCCCACTTGGAGGCTTTGCACTGATTGCCCCTCATGACTAGCATGCTCTCCTTCATCACCTCTGTCTGGTGACATCAATAGCTTCTTTCAAGTCTCAGCTCAAATTCTGCCTTCTGCAAAGGCACCTTTTCTGGTCTCCCCCAGCTGTTTGAGTCTTCCCATTCTGTGCTGAAGAAAGACAGGGACTGTTTCATTTTTGTGTTTGGATGCACCTACCATAGTGACCAGTACATAGTAGGTCTCTTGATTAAATGATCTGTAATGGTAAAAGGGAGTTTCCTCCTAGAGAGTTCCCTAAACCAATGGCTTCACATACAAAATGAAAATAGCTAACATTTATAGATTACTTTAAAGTTTGTAAAGTTCTTTGCAAACACTATCTCATTTACTCTGAATTTGATCCACTTTGCAGACTAACGTGCCTCTTGCCACAGCAGCGCTCTGGTCCCTGACTGCCCACTCTCCCTGGCCATACCTCCATGGGCATGGGAAGAGGCAGGTTACAGAATGATATTCGGATGAACCCCAAATCTCTCTCTGCAGTCCTGACCTCTCTCCTGAGATCTAGTAGTGCATTTCCAACTATAAAACAGTTTTTAACATTCATTTTAAAAACTTTGAGTTCCAAATTGTCTCCCTTCCTCTGTCTCTACACCCCTCCTCATTGAGAAGGCAAGCAATGCCAGATAGGATATACATGTGTAGTCATTTTTTAAGCTTTTATTTAATATTTTATTTTTCCCCAGTTACATGTAAAAACAATGCATTTCCAACTGCCTCCCTGGATGTCTGTCCCATTTCTACCTCAGGCTCAATATGTTCAAACACAAAATTACCATCTTCCCCCCCTAAAACCTCCTCCTTTTCTTGATAACTATTTCTCTGAATTGTTATTGATTCCTTTTGACTTCCGGTGCCTCCCTCTGCCATCTACATCAATCCTGTGCATTCCTTTACCTTCATGAAGCTTTCTCTGACCGCCCCCGCCACCCCAGTCCACAGTAATCACTGTCTCTTCTAATATTTCCTCTGTTTCCCTCTAAATTGGTACTTAATCTTATATTGTTTGCTATTCATTTGTTTCAGTTGTATCTGACTCTTCATGACCCCATTTGAGGTTTTCTTGACAGATACTGGAATGGTTTGCCATTTCCTTCTCTAGCTCATTTGACTTGTAAGGAAATGGAGACAGAGTTAAGTGACCTGCCCAAGGTCACCCAGTTAATAAGTGTCTGAGGCTAGATTTGATCATGAAGATAAGTCTTCCAGATTCCAGGCACAGCACTCTATCCACTGTGCCACCTAGCTACTCAAGCATGTATTGTAAAGGCCACTTAATCCAGAGGTTAGATTTCTATCAACTACAGTTACATATAGAACACTTCTTCCTACTAACAAATTATCACAAAAATCCTTTAAGAAATACGGAGAGAAATGGTCATCATACTACCTTTCCTTTGCTCCATACTGACATTTATATAGCATTTTAAGGTTTATAAAGTGCTTTCCATGCATTGTCTTTTGAGTTATCCAAGAGCTCTGTAAAGCAAGAAGAATAGCTATTGTAATCCACCGTCCATTAATAAAGTTCTGGGTTTACATAAATCCTAAATTCAACCTTGAGAGCCTCTCAAAGCCTCTTCACTCATCTGATTTGGGCTCCTGTCTAGATATCTACATACAAAAATGGAAAAGGGCCTTTATCTCCCGTGTAAATAAGTACTCAAGTTCACAAGACTGCAGAAATAGGACAGACTTTAATTAAGCCAACAGAAAAAAACAAGGATTTGTACCAGAGTTCATATAGACAAAATAACTGCCTCCCTCCCCACCCTCACCCCCACTCCCACCCCCAGCCCTGCCCCAGCTCTGATAGGTTTCTGCCTTCTCCATAAAAATCTTCTGGACGTACAGCAGCACCCTGCATTGGACACCCTGATGTGGCAAAGAACTCCAAGCCCCTCTAGAGAGTCGAAACCCATATGGCTCCTAGTACCACTGAAGGAATAGTTCCAGGCTGCTCCTTTACTAATGGCTCCCAGCTGAGCTGATCCTTCTTCCTCCTCCAGTCTGCCCAAGGGCATTGCCCAAGTGTGTGAATTTGAGCAAACTCATAACTCAGCTCCAGCAAAGGGGTCTCTAAATGAAGGGAGCTCACATCTGTCAAAGAGACACCAAAGAGAAGAGGAACTTACTGGGCCCCTGCTGAAACCTGCCTGGGTACATCCGGTAGGCTGTCAATACTCCCCGTAGAAGCATTTCCTCACCATCACCCCCACCACCCCTACCTGAAATTCCCTCCCAGACAATTGAGTGAAAGACAAGTCAATAAATTAGAAGCAGCAGGACAAAGACAGCAAGGAAGATTGAAACCGACAGATTTCAAGGGAAGGAGAAAACCAAAGCAGGTATCAAAAGCAGAGGGAAAAATTAGAGAGCCAGAGAACCGCAGAAGCCTGAAGTCATTTAGCATAGAGGCAGATAACTCATCCTGCCTCCATTACCCCAGAGGGCATTATTGAATTATAGCCTCACAAGTGGTAAGAGATACAAAGGGGTTTACGGTTGAGAAGATGCATGTGCATGACTATGAATGTGTTATAGAGTGATGTGACAAAGAAACCTTCTAGACTAAAGAAAAAGACACCAAAAAAGACGGTTTGCAAAGGGAATAGTTAGGCTCAACAGGCAAGGAAATCACAAGAAACACCCCCAGACTCTGGAGTCAGAGGACCTAGGTTCGAATACTGAGGTTGCTCCTTTTGTGACCATGCCCAGTTTACTCTGTGTAAGTTAGATTACCTTTAAAGTCAAACTTTGAATCCTATAATCCTAAAATAAAGGTGCATCTAGCATAGATTTCAGAAATAACCAGAGCGATATTTTCAGAGGTTGTCTCAAAATCAAACCTGGATATAAATAAAAGCTGGGCTCCTACTCCCTGATGATGAGTAGGGAGCATGGTATTGAGGCTAGAACATTGGACTTGGAGTCAGGTGGCCTGAGGGCAAAGCTTGGCTTTGACATTGACTAGCTGTATGCCCATGGAGAAGTGGCTTTATCACCCTAAGCCTCATTTTCCTCATCTATAAAATGGGCATAATAATACTTGTGATATCTACTTCACAAGGTTGTAAGGATAATGCTTTACAAAGCAGAAATTATATCATGTGAGTAGAGTTGATAAATAAATCTTTGGGACTGGATGAGATCACCAAGGGAGAACATATAAAGAAAGAATTAAACAGGACTCAGGCTAAAAATTTAAGGTACTACAACAGCAAGGAGGCATGATGTGGAAGGTAACCCAGAGAAGAGGCTAAGGAATCATCAAACAGGAAAAGAACCAAGAAATAGCAGTGTCACAAAAACCTAGAGCAGATAGAATATAAGAAGGCAGGAAAAGGCATTGTAGATTTTAGAAATGTTGCTACTGCTTGGCTTATGACTAGGTCTGAGAATATTTCTGTGTCTGTAAACAATAATTGCCATTTCTGTGCTTTTTCCTCCCCTGTAAAAATAGCTCACATTTATATAGTGCTTTTAAGATTTATGAAGCCCTTCATACATGGTTTTCTCACTTGAGCTTTGTAACAACCCTGTAAAGTAGGTGATATTATTATTATTATTATCCCCATTTTGTAGGTAGGAAAACCGAGGTTTATAGGGGTTAAATGACTTTCGCTGGATTGCATGACTAGCAAGGTTCTGAAATGGCATTCAAACCCAGTATTTTCTGTCTGGAAGTCCAAGTTTTAGCCCTGAATCCTATGCAATGCTGTTTCTCTAGTTTCCGTGGGGGTGGGTTGTAAGTCGTGAAATATCATGGAAAGAGAAGTAGATTTGTACTCAGAAGACCTATATACAATATATATCATTGCTCTGTTACTTACTATGTGACCTTGCTCAAATCCCTTAACTTCTCTGGGCTTCAGTATCCTTCTATATAATATGAGGATAATAATGAACCCTTATACTCCCCTTAGAGGTTGTTGAGAGGAAACCCCAAGACAGAATGTTTGTAAACCCTTCTATCAATTTTAGGCCATTCTTACTATTACTATAGAGTAAAAGAAGCTCCCCTGGGTAGTCTGGGAAAATTCCCATGAAACCAGGTCACCAGGAGGTGACACTTCCAAACCTTCTTATCCATCCTCAAACCTTCCCTGGCTCTCCCTCCCCACATCCTCTCAGTTGAAAACCTTGCATCATGTTTCTTTAAAAATAATTGAGACCTTTTGTCAAGAGCTCCCTCTTCTGCCCTCCTCATCTCCCATCTCCCAGACGCCTTTTACCACCATCTGCACCTTCGTCCCTGTCTCACATAATAGGGTGCCAAAGCAAGCCCAGCTACATACACAAGTGGTCCCATTCCATCCCATCTTCTCTAGCAGATTTCCCCCTCTTTCATTTCTACTTGCTCACTTATTTATCTTTGATCTCTCCCTGTCCCCTGGTTGCTTCCCTATTGTCTACAAAGATGACTGTCTCTAACCCCCAAACTCCCATTTTATCTGTCCAACCCCACCAGCTATCACCCCATATCTCTTCATCTCTGTTGTGGCTAAACTCCTTGAGAAATTTATCTACAACAGGTTCCTCCACTTCCTTTCCTCTCACTCTCCTTCTAATTGTGCAGTCTGGCTTCCAACCTCATTATTCACCTGAAACTGTTCTCTCTGAAGTTACAAGCAATCTCTTAATTGAAACATCTAACGACCTTTCCTCAGCCCTCATTCTTCTCGACAACTCTGCAGCCTTTAACACTGTTGTTTTTTTTTAAACCAAGAAAGACTTTATTCACAACAGAGAAAATAAATGGCATCAACATGGAACAGACCACTGGGAGTTACAAAGCACTGTGTCGAACTACCTACCCATGTGGGACACTCAGTGCTTGGTGTCCATACATCAGAGGAGAAGAAAGTCATGGACTAATAAGAACCAAAGGTTCTTAGAGCTAACCAGTAAAGAGGGACTTGTGACAAAATCAGTAGAAAATGGCCATGGTTACATTAGATTTCTAGTGAAGACAACAACAGCCAGTCTCCTTCCTTCCAAGCAGGGAAAAGGGAAAATGGCCTTTGCTAAATACTTGAAACATGACCTACCCCACCCACCCCGATTTTCAAAGCAACTAAGCCCTTAAAGCTCATGAACTAAGGAAATGCTTATTTGTGCAGTTTTTTAACATTAGTATTAAGCCAACCTATGCTATTTATAATTTTCTTAGGCTAACATTACATTTAGCTTTTTTCCATTTGGTGGCCTGGCCTGGGAAAAGGAAAGAACATTTGCCAGGATGACATACAAAGTGGATGAGTGTTATGGGAATGGAAATTTAAGATCTTCCCTGGCCCTAGGCCCTTTGACAGGCTTAAGTGCACCTGGAGCCCGTGGCGGAAGGCTTGGTTTTCAGGAATGCCCACTCCTTGGTGCTCTGTGATTGGGCAGTGGGTCATAAAGGTTGTTACATTCTCTGAGCCAGGAGAAGACTATATCAACCCTGAAGTGAGGCCTTGCTTTGGGGCTCACTTTGAGAAGTGTTGTGTGATTTGACCAGATGAGACTCTGGGTAGCTATCGAGCCCCCGGCTTTGAAAACTCAGATGTTGGTGTTTCCCTCTCTGGTAACTGTGACTAGGTATAGATGTAATGGTCAGACAGTTGGAGGCCTGTCTGCTTGATCTGTTTCTCTGTCTTCTTGTAACTTCTGCTTGTAACTTGTTTGTATTCTCTGAAGTTCGGGGTGCTGACCTTTTTCCCCTGAACTAGGTAAATGACATATGTTTGATTAAAGCAAGATTGTTAACCCATTTTGAGTTGCTTTCCTTTAGAAAAGCAGATCTAAGAACCCGTATTGGTAGCCACTCTGGGTATGGTGGGGTGCTTGCCACTACAATGGCAAGATGTAGATGCAGCTACCCCAGCACTGACTGAAGAGGATGATGCCATGGAACATTCCAAGCCCTCCACAAGACAATAAGTATGGCAATGTGTTTCAGACATGACAAAGAAGTTGATAAACTAGTTTCTTGTTAAAAGAGCTAAGTCAATGAAAATCAAAGGGATGAATGGAAAAGGGAGGGGAAAAAATGGCCTGGAATAGTGGCCTACAAGCCAATAACATGGTCCTGCTGTATCATACACCTGAGCATGTCAGGGGGAAGAGATAATGGAAGCAAGGTGATAAGGGAATCAGCACCTTAAAGGATATATTCTTTGTTCCCACTTCATTGGCCATAACATTTGAATTTTACTCTGGTGTAATATTCATGAATGAAAGAAGAGATGCTAGACAGAAGGGGAGGAGGAGGGGAGTTTTAGGCCCCCATCCTTAAGCCTAGTGGGCTCTGAATTGGAGAATCCATTGACAAGGTGTATTTTATAGAACTATGTTCTTAAAATTCTTTAGAAAACATACAATTGAATCAGGTATTTGCCAATATAAATATAATTATCTAGATAAATTAGTGAAAGGGAAAAATCAACCTCTATGCACTATAGTGATGCCTCAAAAAATGAAAACAAGGAACCTTCATAACCATCAAATCTAGTTGTATGTGCCTGCAAAAGGGGAAGAGATATTGACCTCAATAGAGACTGGTCTTTTCCGTGATCCACAGGAACTCCTGTTCATTGACTTCTCCATCACCATCTCTATCAGCTTCATCAATCCTTTCCTATAGTTGCTCATCAGTAAGGTTTTCCCCTAGATTTCTGGCCACACGTTTTAAGTTCTTGAAGGAGATTTTCCCAGTTTTGTCATCATCGAAGAGTCTGAAAACCTTCAGAATCTCTTCTTTGATGTCCTTTTCAGCCATTTTTTGAGTCATCACAGCCAAGAAGTCATTGAAACTGATTTTCCCCGTCCCCTCCTTGTCAGTGTCAGATATCATTTTTTTTTTAAAGCAATCGGGGTTAAGTAACTTGCTCAAGGTTACACAGCCAGTTATTTCCGGGTTGTGGTGCTGAGTATCTGAGCCCGGATTTGATCCAGGTCATCCCGACACTGGAGCCGGTGCTCTTACTCACTGAGCCACCTGGCTGCCCCCAGATATCATTTTTTTTATCTCTTTTTTCTTGGGTTTGAAGCCCAGAGCTCTCATGGCCACCTTGAGCTGCTTAACATCAATTGTCCCAGTTCTAGCTGTATCAAAGGGATCAAATGCCTCTCTAATTTCTTGTTTCTGGTCCTCTGTGAGTTCAGGTTTGGGTCCCATCTTCTTTATTGGGGGGGGGGGTGGAGCCCAGGTTTAACTTCTTGATGGTACTGGCCATGCCTCCACTCCTGATGACTAACGTGCAGACACTAGCCTTTAACACTGTTGATCACCCTCTTATTCTTTTCTTTTTAATTTCAGAGGCCATTTGGGGTTAAGTGACTTGTCCAGGGTCACACAGCTAATAAGTGTCTGAAGCCAGATTTGAACTCATGTCCTCCTTACTCCAGGACCGTTGCACCACCTAGCTGCCCCATCCTCTTACTTTTCATATTCTCTTCTTTCTAGTTCCTCCTTCTAACTTATCTAACTTCCTTCTAAGTCTCCTTGTGGATTCTTCATTTGCGTTACAGCCATCAGTGTCCAACAGGTCTCTCTCTGCCCTGGGCCCTCTTCTCTTATTCCTCTATACTTTTTCACTTGATCTCATAAGCGGATTCTATGGATTCATTTATCATCTCTATATTGATGATTCTCAAACCTATTTATTCTCCCTACTGACCTTCAGTCTCACATCTCCAACTGCTTTTCAGGCACCTCCAACTGGATAGAGATCTTAAATTCAACTTCAGCTAAATCCATTATGTTTCCCCACAAATCCTCTCCAGGCTCATAACCGCAGTACCATCTTTGGCTCCCCACTCTTTTTCTCACTCCCTCAGCTCATCTTCTGCCTAGCCTTGTCTATTTTACCTTCACAAGTCTCTATATAATGTATGCCTCCTTCTCGTCTCCAGCACTGCCACCACTCTAGGGCTGATTTTCATCACCTCACATCTGGACTTTTGCAATAGCCTGCTGATGGATCTGCCTTCCTCAAGTCTCTCCCCATTCCAGTCCACCATCTATGGGACTGTCCAAGGGATCTTCCTCATGCACAGGTCTGACCATGTCACTCCTTTACTCAATAAACTCCAGTGGCTCCCTATTGCCTCCAGGATCAATTATAAAATCCTGTTTGGCTTTTAAATCCCTTCATAACCAACCTCTCCCTACATTTCCAGTTTTCTTACACCTTACACCCCTCTGAATGAATCCAGTGATACTGACCTCTTCCCTGTTCTTCTCACACTACGTTCCATCTCCTGATTCACAGGTTTTCTCTGTCTGTCCGCCATTTCTGGAATGCTCTCCCTTCTCATTGCCACCTCTTAATATCCCTGGCTTCCTTCAAGTCCCAGCTAAAACCCCACCTTTCCCAATCCTCCTTAATACAACATCTTCTCCATTGATTATTTCCATTTTATCCTGTATAGAGCTTGTTCATAAATTGTTGTTTATATATTGTCTCCCCCATTAAACTGTGAGCTTCTTGAGGACAAGGATTGGATTTTTGCCCTTCTTTGTGTCCCTTGTGCTTAACAGTGCCTGGCACATAGTAGGCACTTAATAAATGTTTAATGACTGACTGAAGGGTCCAGAAGACCCAGTTGGTAAGACTGGACAAATGTCCACTTGCCCTCTGGAATAATCCAATCTACAAGCTAGACCATAGGAGGCAGCACACATCTTTGAGTAAGAAAAAGACATAATTCACTTGTAGTTGGTGAGGAATTGGCATTGGGTGGGGAGAAGGGGGTGGATTTCAGGAGAGAATAGAAGGAAGAATTTTTGAAGCGTTTCCTGAATTTAATTATATGTCATTTTCAAATTGTATTTAATAATTGGTAATTACTACAAGCATTTTTCCTTTAGTAATGGGACCTGCAATTACATACTAATTAAAACTGTAATCTTGTCATTAGGATATGTAAATATAAAGTGGTAACCAAAAGGGGAGGGGGGAATTTTAAATCCTGAGAATGATTCAGCTGTCAAAATCTTCAACACATGCCCAGTTCTGTATGTCCCATTCTAAACACAGGCTTAGATTCAATTCAATTCAGGGTAAGAACTGGATTATTTTTGTCTTTTTTTTAATCTCTAGTGGTAAGCACATAGTAGTCATTTAACATTTATTAAAGGGAAATGAATGCTTGAAGGTGAATCTATCTCAAACTGGAAAACTTTCCTGCTCTATACAGAAGTTTTAATGGTCATCAGAGTATCACAGAATCATAAAATTCTAGATTTACAAGTACCTTAGGGATTTGAGCAAGCAGTTTTCAGATGAAGAAATTGAAACTATCTATAGTCATATAAAATGCTCTAAATCGCTATTGATTAGAGAAATGCAAACTAAAACAACTCTGAGGTACCACCTTATACCTATCCAATCAGCTAATATGACAAAAGGAAAATGGTAAATATTGAACAAGATATGGGAAAATTGGAACACTAATGCATTGTTGTTGGAGTTGTGAACTGATCCAATCATTCTGGAGAGCAATTTGAAACTATGTCCAAAGAGCTATAAAATTGTGCTTACCCTTTGATCCAGCAACTAGGACTATAATCCCAAAGAGATCATAAAAAAGAAAAAGGACTCACATGTACAAACATATTTATAGAAGCTCTTTTTGTGCTGGCAAAGAATTGGAAATTGAAAGGATGCCCGTCAATTGGGAAATGGCTGAACAAGTTGTGATATATGAATGTAATGGAATACTACTGTGTTATAAGAAATGATGAGTAGGCAGATTTTAGAAAAACCTGGAAAGACTTATGTGAACTGGTGCTAAGTGAGGGGAGCAGAACCAGGAGAACATTGTACACAGTAACAGCAACATTGTGCCATGATTAATTATAATAGACTTAACTCTTCTCAGTAATACAGTGATCTAAGACAATTCCAAAAGACTTATGATAGAAAATGCTATCCGCTTCCAGAGAAAAAACTATGGAGTCTGAATGCAGATAGAAGCATAATATTTTCATTTTTTGTTATTTTTTTCTTTCTCATGGTTTCCCCTTTTGTTCTGATTCTTTTTTCACAACATGACTAATATGGAAATATGTTTAATATGATTGTACACGTATAGCCTATATCAGATTGATTGCTCTTGGGGGAGGGGAGGGAGAAAAAAATTGGAAATCAAAATCTTATAAAAGTGAATGTTGAAAACTATCTATATACACAATTGAAAAAAATAAAATACTATTAAGTGGGGAAAAAAGAAGTACCTTAGAAGTCATCTGGTCCAACTTCTTTACCCCTTTTATAGTATCCTCAGCAAGTGATTCCTTAGCTTCTACTTAAATACATCCAGTGACAGGAAACTCAGTATCACAAGAGGAAGATTATTACATTGTTTAGTGCCCCCTGTTTGTACAGCTCTATACTAGGACATTAAGGAAGCTTCAAAATTTAGCTGATTTAAGGGAACTGGAAACATTTATCCTAGAAAATAGATGTTTTAGAGCACATATGATCATTGTCTTAAGTATTTGATGGCCTGTCATAAGGAAAAGGAATTAGACTTGTCCTACTTGGTCCCAGAGAACAGAACCAGTACCTAGTAACAATGGGTTGGAGTCAGAAAGAGGTAAATTTTTATTCCACGCAAATAACTTTCTAATAATTAGAAATTATCAAGTGTAATAATCTTACTCCTGTGATACTGAGTTCCCTGTCACTGGATGTATTCAAGGAGGAGCTGAAGGACCAGTTGTTGAGGATGCTATAAAAAGGGTCAAGGAGTCAGACTAGATGACTTCCAAGGTACTTCTAACCCTGTAATTTTACAATTCTGTGATATTCTGATCACCCTGAAAACTTCTGTATAGAGCAGGAACGTTTTCTAGTTGGAGACAGACTCACCCTCAAGCATGGACTATGAGATATCCCTCTCACCTTTCAGCACGGACCGCCAATCATCCACCTCACCAGCACACAATCTAAGACAGCATCCCTGCATGCAGACACAGGCTATGAAAGTCACCTGCAAAAGAAAGCTCCACAAAAGCCAGCTACGGTTTCCCTTGCCTCTCCCCCAACTTCTCATTAAGCATTTTACTGTGAACCTAAGCACAGAGTGGTGGTATTGCCTCTGTCCCTGGGTTGATGGCAATCTTACAGTAAATCTTTGTTCTTCTCAAAAGACAAATAGCAGCCCAACACAA
Organism: Petaurus breviceps papuanus; assembly: GCF_028583685.1. Lineage (NCBI taxonomy): Eukaryota > Metazoa > Chordata > Mammalia > Diprotodontia > Petauridae > Petaurus > Petaurus breviceps. The sequence continues at coordinate 5,354,388 of NW_027187419.1, read as the reverse complement.
GAAGAGGAGGAAGAGGAGAAAGAGGAAAAGGAGAAAGAGAAAAAGGAGGAGGAAGAGGAGGAGGAGGAGATGGTGATGATGATGATGATTATGATGATGATGATTGATGATGATGATTTAAATTAATTGCCCTGGGTCACATAGTAAGTGTCTGAGCCAGAGTTTTAATTCAGGTCTTTCTGACTCTAGGTCCAGTAGCTCTCTCCACTGAGACACTTCAATGCCTAAGAATGAAAGTGGGTGTGGTCCTATATCCATTCTCTCTACCAAGATCTAGATCTGGGACCTGTAGTGAGGCGTCCATCAGACAGTTGATCCTCAGTCCATTCCTTTTGCCATTTGGTTCATCATTTTGGATAATATGGGATACTGACTATGAAGGGAGAGCAAATAGCTGAAACTTATTCCTCTGGACCCTCAGCAAAACTGTAGCTGTTTTCCCAGTGACTAGTAGAGCTGCCTGAGATAGGGAAACTAGAACAAGGGGAGGTGGGACTGAGTTTTGCCAGAAACTATAGTTCTTCAGAAACTAGAGAGCCACTCCTGGGGATATATCCCAAGGAGGTAATACAGAAAAAAAGATTCCATATTTACAAAAATATTCGAAGCAGTATATTTTATGGTAACAAATCACTGGAAACAAAGGTGCCCATTGCTCAAGGAATGAAGGACTGAGCATATTGCGGCATATAAAATTTTGGAATATTATTTTTAATTAAATTTTTATGCTTATATTTAGTTTACATCGATTCATTTCCACAAGATTTTTAGCTACAAATTTTCTCCCTAATTTCCCCTACCCACCACCCCAAAACAGCGATCCCACTGTATACCCTCTGCTCCAATCTGCTCTCTACTATATCATCCCCCATCTCCCCTCCAATTTTCTGGTACGGCAAGATGGATCTCTATACCCCAGTACCTGTATATCTTATTTCCCAGTTGCATGTAAAATAATAATAAAATATATTTTTTAAATATTTGATTTTAAAACTTAAATTCCAGATTCTTTCCCTTCCTCCCTCCTCACCCACCCTTACTAGAAAGATAAGCAATTCAATATAGGTTGTACATGCAAAACATTTCCATAGTGGATATATTGTGAAAGACTGACTATATTTCCCTCCATCCTTTCCCGCCCCCCACTTGTTCTATTCTCTACTTTGACCCTGTCCCTTTTCAAAAGTGTGTGCTTCTAACTTGCTTTCTCTCCAACCTGCCCTCCACTCCATCATCCCTGCGCTCACCCCCTTACCCCCTACTCTCCTATAAGATTAGATACCCTATTTAGTGTGTATGTCATTCCCTCCCTAAGCCAAATTCAATGAGAATAAGGTTGACCCCTTCCCTTTTGCCTTCCTGTTCTTCCCTTCCATTGTAACACTTTTCCCTTGCCTCTTCTATATGAGATAATTTACCCTATTCTGTCTCTCCCCATCTCCTCTCATTATATTCCTCTCTCACCTCTCAATTTCACTTTTTAAGTATCACTGCTTCCTATGCAATTGGTCCTGTGCCTTCTGTTTATGTATACTTGTACACATATATACACACTTACATATGTATTCATATGCCTATATACCCTCCTATATAGACATATGTATGTATGTATACATATATGTACATTTATATTCCCTTCAACTACCCTCATACTGAAAAAAGTTTTACAAGTTGCAATTATCTTTTTTTCCATGTAGGAATGTAAATAGTTCAACTCTGATAAGTTCCATATGATTTCTTTTCCCTGTTTACCTTCTCATGCTTCTCTTGCTTCTTGTATCTGAATGTCAGATTTTCTATTCAACTTTGGTTTTTTTCAGCAAGAATGCTTGAAAGTCCTCTATTTCATCAAATGATCATATTTTCCCCTGAAACATGATATTCAGTTTTTCTGGGTAGGTGATTCTTGGTTTTAACCCCAGCTCCTTTGACCTCCAGAATATCATATTCCAAGCTCTTTGATTCCCTCAGTGGAGAAGCTACCAGATCCTGTGTTGTCCTGATTGTGTTTCCACAATATTAAAATTGTTTCTTCTTGGCTGCTTGTAATATTTTTCCTTGATCTGGGAATTCCAGAACCTGTCTATAATATTCCTAGGAGTTTTCTTTTTGGGATCTTTTTCAAGAGGTGATCAGTGGATTCTTTCAACCTCTATTTTGCCCTCTGGCTCCAAAACATCAGGGCAATTTTCCTTGAGAATTTCTTGGAGGATGATTTCTAGGTTCTTTTTTTTTATCATGGCTTTCAGGTAGTCCAATAATTTTTTAATTATCTCTCTTGGATCTATTTTCCATGTCAGTGGTTTTTCCAATGAGATATTTCACATTGCCTTCTATTTTTTCATTTGTTTGGATCTGTTTAATAGTATCTTGATTTCTCATAAAGTCACTAGCTTCCATTTGCTCCAATCTAATTCTGAAGGAATGATTCTCTTCAGTGAGCTTTTGAAATTCTTTTTCCATTTGGCAAATTCAGCTTTTTAAGCATTCTTCTCCTCATTGGCTTTTTGAGCATCTTTTGTCATTTGAGTTAGTCTATTTTTTAAGGTGTTATTTTCTTCAGTCAGGTTGTTCATTTGCTTTTCATGATTTTCTTGCATCATTCTCATTTCTCTTCCCAATTTTTCCTCCACTTCCCTTATTTCGTTTTCAAAATCCTTCTTAAGGTCCTCTATGATCTATAACCAGATCATATTTTTCTTGGAAGCTTTTGGTGCAGGAGTTCTGACTTCATTGTCTTCTTCCTGTTCCATGCTTTGATCCTTTTTGTCCCCAAAATAGGAGTCTAATGTCAGACTGCTCTGATTGCTTTGCTTGCTCATGTTGCCACTCAATTACTTGATTTTTTAGCTTTTTGCCACAGTAGAACTCTGCTTCCAGAGGGGAGAGCTTTATCCCAAATCACTGGAGTTTTCACAGCTGCTGGAGCTATTAGTTGGCTGCCAACTCTGAAGCCTCCACAGGCTCTGGCACCTGGTCACATACCCTAAGACCTCCATCCTAGACAGCAATCCAGATCCAAGCAGGTTAAAGCAAGAGCAATTACCCTCAGAATGGTCATTTGGTCCCCCTACAATCTGCAGGGCAGGAGCTCTAAAGCAGCCATGAAGCAGTGGCCACCGTGCCTCAGCTACTTCTCCCTCCACAGGCAGAGGCCGGATTGTGCTCCCAGACCCCTGTTCCCAAAGTCTACACTGACCTCTCACTTTGTCTTTGGCATTTATGGGTTGACAATTCTGGAAAACTCCATAGCTGCTGGTGATCCACTCTCCCGAAGTCCCTCCAGTGGGCTCTCTGTCACTTTGTGGGTTCTGTAGCTCTAAAGTTTGTTTAGAATCATATTTTATAGGTATTTGAGGGGGTTATGGGGGGAACACACCTGGAATATTATTTTTTAAGACAAAGTAATTCAGAGAAACATGGGAAAACTTATCTGGACTAATACTATGTTAATACCACCTTTGGGGAATTTCAGCTTGCTTTGATATTTCCTGCTGTAACAGCTCCCCTTAAATCTTTTAAATACTTAAAGGCAAAATGAATCAATAAATCACTAAGCATTTATTAAGTAATTACTATACACCAGACCCTGTGCTAAGCACTGGGAAGACAATGTAGTCTCTGCCCTCAAGGAGTTTACATTCTAATGAGAGAGACAACATGTCTATGAGTAGATACCCATAAGACACATACAAAGATAACCTTAAAGGGAGAAGGCTGGAGGGACATAGAAAGGCCTCTGGTAGAAAGTGGTTTTTGATCTGAGTCTTGAAAGAAATGAGGAATTCTAAGAAGGTGAAAAGAAAGAGCATACCCGGACATGAGGAAGAACCAGGGCAAAAGAAATGGAGAAGGAAGATGAAGTGTTGCTCAAAAAGTCAAATGAGGATTTATGTCTCATAAGTCAAACTTAAGCTTTAAGGGAGACTCCTTGGGGCTCTGGGTTGGGGGGTGTAAAGATCCAAAGTGTTCAAGAAAGGGAGCCTGACCCCCCCCTTTTAGAGACCAGGCTTCCTGAAGCACTAGACCCATTTTCTTGTGGGTGTCCAGAGCTAAGAAGAGAGGAAGGAATAGGAACTGAAAGCCAGAGGAAGCAGGAGGCTGGAGTCTCTTACCCTCCCATCCCTGGGGTTTTTGAACACTAACTATCTCTTTTCTAGGTAGTTTTTGGAAAATCTCCTACCATTTTCATGCCCATTCAGAGGCCAGCTCAATGACCTGATATACAGATGAAAAATTAAAAATTCCACAGTGAACAACTATGTTCACCTGGGCCAGATCACAAATCACAAATTTCTAAATAGGAAAGAGGCATAGCAGCTGGACATGGGAGTTCCCAAAGGGATAACCTATATTTGCCACTTCAATGCCAGAGCAGAACCAGCAATTCTCTGCTCCAAAGGAGACAGAGAAGTTTTCTGTCACTTGGGCTGCTCCAAGAGGAGTTGCCAGCAGCATGATGGTTCTACCATTGGCTTACTGAAAATGACGTTCCCCTTAAATAAGGCTGGGGTAGCCAGCTCACGGCTCATGGTTAAAAGACCACCAAAAATGTTTTTGTTGTTATAGTTGAAAAGGACCTCAGAGATCATCTGATTATCTGACAAATTCATTGTGCTTAGGTGTTAGTGACAGAGAGTTGCTTAATACATATCTCATTTATTAGAATAGAAGTTCCTTGAGCACAGGGATGGTTGTCCTTTTTTCTTTATGTATCCAGCATTTTAGCACATTGCCTGGTATATCATAAGCCATTAATTTTGGGTTTTTTTCAAAGACTGATTCTCCCTATCTCATCCAAGCCAAAAATGCAGAGGCTGCTAAATGGACTGATCCCATTTCTGATCACCTCCAGATTCTGATCTGCTCTTTTATCTGACCTTGTCTTGTTTTCCATTCCTTATTAAGAATCTGGTGGCCTCTCACTCCCAGGTGCTCATTGTACTGATACTGAACTTAGTGTGAACACCCAACTGGCAAAGCCCACTGTAGCTCCTGCACTGGAGAGATCTGCCAGCTTCAGCCTCCCCAGATTACAGACACGTGCCACCACACATATCTCACTATAATAACCCCTTAATAGGGGGCCATCTCCAGTTGTCTTGGTCTATATCTGGCCACTGGACCCAGAGGACTCCTAAGGAGAAAGTGAGGCTGGTGACCTTGTACAGTCCTGCCTCGCTTAAATCCGATTCACTTACAAGTCACGGCATCACCTTCCTGATGTCCTGGTCCTCTTCAGGAATGAAGGACAAACAACAGCCTTAATAAATGCTTGCTGGTGGTTTACATTTTCATTCTTAAATTCTATGATTTAAGGCAACAGAATGACCTGAATGGTAGAATTAGAGATAAAGTGACAAGCCAAGGGGTAAGATATTTTTGAACAACTAACCTTTGGTACCTCTCCAATAAGGTCACTTATTCTGTGGTCCACTCTTCCTATCCATGGGACCTGTTCCCAATCCCCTTTCCCTACCCATATAATGGTATCAAATAATAGCTAGCATTTATATAGCACTGTAAGACTTACAAAGTGCTTTATAAATATTATCTCAATTTGATCTTCACAACAACTCTGAGAGGTAGTTGCTATTATTATCCCCATTTTACAGATGAAGAAACAGAGGCTTAGAGAGGTTAAGTGATTTGTCTAAGGTCACTCAGCTAGTAAATGTCTGAAGCCAGATGTGAACTCAGGTCTTACTGACTCCAGGGCTAGTGTTCTATCCACTGGGCCACCTAGCTACTTTATTTCCCTTCTCTTAGTGCCTTCTCCCTAGGTGCTCAATACACTCACAGCATCCAGAGATTCTCTCTGTGGCTCCCTATCCAGGCAGTGTCCTGTACCTTTCCTTCTAATGTCCCTTCTCACCACCTCCCTTGCCTCAGTACAAAATACTTCGTTTCCCCTCCCATTTCCTGGGCCTATTCTCCTTGTCACTTTCACTGCCCCTCCTAGAGGCCTGAGGCTCTTCCTTTTAAGCTTGGACAGCTCCTTCTTTCCTAGACCCAACTCTCAGCACATCTTCAGGGCAACCACATATCCTCAGACTTTTCTTCTTAGGAGTAAACCACGCTACTTTATTACAGGCAGAAAAACAAAGCTACACAGGTGGCAATCAGAGGTCTAGGAATTGAGACATAGTTCAACTTGGCTAAACTTGGGAGATGGTTCTTAGAGAGGCCTTCGGCTTGGATATCTCCATCTATACCCCCAAACCCAGTTCATTCATCTAGACCAGGATCCTTCTGTTCTGTATCCCTGAGCAGGCAGCCTCTCCTCTCTCTCCATATGACCTGAATACACCCTTCTTTTGCTACCAGAAAAATTGGTTTCTTTGCAAGATCCAGTCCTCTTCTGAACAAAAATACCCAAATAGAGCTGAGGTCTGATAGACTCCAGAGTTCCCTCCAATAATGCAGATGAAACCTTTTCTATGGCTGTCCTCTGCTGATCTTTTTGTTCTCTAAAAGAAAAGAAAGTTATACAGTCTTCAGATATGGGATCTCAGAGGGGCCATAAAGATCGTCTTGTCTGAGCCCTTCATATGGCATATGAGTTATGAAGACCCTCCCCCTCAGTGAGTGAGGAATCAAGTCTGGTCTAGAACCCAGTTCCCCTGATTCCTAGTTCAGCGCCATCCTCCAAACTGTACTGGCTCTTTCGTCTTCCTTGGGAAATGCAAATGACTAAACACACACAAGATCACATCAAAGAGTCTGGGTGGTCAGACATTGTAATTATAATAATAATTATAACAATAATGATAATGATAATAAATGATGTTTATATAATGCTTACTGTTTAATATTGGGATTTAGTGTAGCCTAGTGGAGAAGAAACTGACCTTGGAGCCAAGAAGACCTGAGTTGAAGTCTGTCCTCCAACATATAATGATTAAGGGACCCTGGAGCAAGTCTCTTAACCTTCCTAAACCCTATCTGTAAAATCAGGATAACAGCATTGATCTCACAGGGCTGTTGTGTGCATTCAGTGTGTGACTCTCAGGTCAGTTAGCAAGCTGCAGCTCAGATACCCTGGTGTCACACTGAGGAAACTGGTTAACAGGAACTCATTTTTTTTTGAGGCAATTGGGATTAAATGACATGCCCAGGGTCACACAGCTAATAAGTGTTAGAGGCTGGATTTGAACTCAGGTCCTTCTGACTCCAGGGGCAATGCTCTACTCACTGTACCACCTTGCTGCTCTCAGGAGTTCATTTCTTGAGTTGCAGGAGGCCAGTCCCTGAATTTGGACTGGTATGTGGCGTAAGTAACTTAATCCAGAGATAAAGAGAAGAAAATCAGGGTAGATTGAATTTGGATAAATGTACAGTGTTTTTAATGATCCTGAGTCACATATTGCTGGAAAAAAAACATCTTGTTAATACTAGTAAGTTCCCTATGATGTTTTATGGATATAAATCCATGGGACATCATGAGCTCAGAAAATCAAAATGGCAGGTGATCCAAAGGCAATGAAAAGACACGTGGTAGGTTTAATCAGTCTGAATGTAGCATATGGCTAACCTTGAGAGAAATTTACAGGATATTCATGGTATGCAATCTCAGGTGAGCCTTCATCAATCAATTAGTCAAGAATCTATTAAATACCTGCCATATGCCAAGCACCATATGACCATCTTTCTACACTAATCTCATTTGTACTGTCTTATTCCCCACACAGCAACAATTCCAAACCTTTTCCCTCAACCCTCCAGCAGTGTCTCTCATCACTCCTCCCCCTACCAAAACACACACACACACACACACACCACAACACACATACCCAATTAGCAGCAGGTGACCTAACCTAATTCTTATCTGAAAAGTCTAAGGCCATTTGACATGGATTCTTTCCATTCCCTTCCTTCATATCTCAAAGCTTCACAGTATCTTCACCCCTCATCCTCTCTCCTTCTCTCCCTCTCTCTCCTTTCTTTGTCTCTGTCTGTCTGTCTCTGTCTCCATCTCTGTCTTTCTATCTCTGTCTGTGTGTCTGTCTGTTGCTCCTTCATTCTGTTGCTGTGTTTGTCTCTGTCTCCCTCTCTTTCTCTCTCTCTCTCTGTTTCTGTCTCTATGTCTCTGTCTCTCTCTTTCTGTCTCTGTCTCTATTTCTCTCTCCCTCTCTCCCCTCCTTCTGGTGGTAATTCTGTAATGTTAAAGCAGTATATAAATGTTAGATATTGTTATTCTAAGACTATAAATTATACATGAAGTGTTCATCTGCATAAGTGGAGAGGATTTTACACCAAGACTTCTCTACATTAATGAAATCATAGGGGACCAGAGAAAGAAAAAAGAAATTATTTGTACACACTCACATTCACTACTGATTCCTTTGGTCATTGACATTGATCTCTAGGTATTTGATTTCAATTTATCATTTTCCCAACTTATTATCATAATAAATGACTTTACATTTTATAAAGAACTTTATTTTCAACTCCCCTGTTAGGAGAGTGGTTTAAGTGAGGCAAGTAGTTTAGGTATTATTATTCCCATTTTACAGATAATAAAAGTAAGGTTCAAAGATCACCAAGCTGCAAGTGACAGCTCCAGAAATCATGAAGCATAGACTTAAAGCTGAGAAGAACCTTGACAATCCTCTAATCTAGTCCTCTTATTTTATTCATGAGATTATGAAGGTCTTCAGAGGTTGAAAAACATGTCCAAAATCATACCTCAGAGTTAGGATTCAGTTTCCAATCCTCTGCCTCCAGAGCCAGTCTTTATTCCACTGTACCATACTAACTCCTTATTTTTTCCATAGTAAATATCTGGTTGACATTGCTTTACACCAGAGCCTCCCATCAAAGGAATGAAGGATCTGCCTGTAAGTCATAAATACCTATGTGAAAGTCTCTATATTGCTGGAGAGAGACCAGAAAAAGAAGAAGACCCTTACCCTGAATATCTGCTTATTGTACTACTAATGAAGAGTTAATAGAGCCTTTCCTGACATATATTTACTTGGAGGCTCAGAAATTCAATTTAACCATTCCCCTCGTGTTTTGTGGATTTATACATTTCCTTTGTTAAATTCCCATAATTTACTGCCTCTGGGGCATGGGTGTACACACACACATACATACAAAGAGGATGAGATTCAGTTATTAACAGAACAGCAGTACATTATGTTAAATTACATTCTGAAAACCATTATTTTAGTCAGTTCTCCTGTTGGACCTGAGGTAGTCCCCCTGCTGAGTCATTAACTAGGGACTCTTTGGAACAACCAGTGGGTGGGATTGTAGCAGAGAGAGCCATTGAAAAAAAGAGAATGGGAAGTCTACTGGGTTTGTGGCATAATGTCATTTTCTTTCTGTGGCTTTGAGTTCTTTTGCCCTTGGTTTTCCCATTCAGTCTATCGGTCATGAGTATTTATTAAGTTCCTGCTGTGTACCAGGCACTGGGCTAAGCTCTAGTGCTAACAAGAAAGGCAAAAACAGTCCCAGTGCTCAAAGATCTCACAACCCAATGGGGGAAACAACATACAGACAACTGTATATGAATAAGATGAAGAGAGGACAAATTAGAGGTAATCTCAGAGGGAAGGCATTAAGATTAAGGATTCCAAAAGGCTTCTTGGAGAAGGGAAGATTTGCCAGAGAAGTAAGGAGGGAGAGATGAGGAGGAAGAGCCTTCCAGCCATAGGGGACAGCCAGTGAAAACTCTCTAAGTCAAGAGAGGGAATGTCCTGTGCAACAACTAAGGAGACCAGAGTCACTGGATCTCAGTGTTATATGAAGAGGAGTAAGGTCTAAGAAGACTGGAAAAGTGGGGGAAGGGGCAGTTATAAAAGACTTTAAAAGCCATAGTGAGGGTTTTATATTTGATCCTGGAAGCAATAGAGTTCTCTTTTTCTTTTCTTTATTTTTTTAAAGCAATTGGGGTTAAGTAACTTGCTCGAGGTTACATGGCCAGTTATTTCTGGGTGTGGTGCTAAGTGTCTAAGCCCAGATTCAATCCCAGGTCATCCCGACTCTGGGGCCAGTGCTCTTACTCACTGTGCTACCTGGCCGCCCCAGAGTTCTCTTTTTCAAAGGAGATAGAGAAGGATTAGTCAGATAGGTCAGAAGAGAATCAGAAGAGAGTAATGTCACAAAAACCTAGAGAGAAAAACATGAAGGAGAAGAGGGTAATTGGCAGTGCCAAAGGCTACAGAGAGGTCAGGAAGGATGAAGATTAAGAAAGGGCCATCAGATTCAGCAAAGTCTTTTTGGAGGGAGTAGTTTCAGTTGAATGATGGGGTTGGGAACCAGAGGTCAAAGAGATAAGAAGAGAGTGAGAGGAAAGGAAGTGGAGGCATCTATTATAGATGACCTTCTCAAGGAGCTTAGCTACAAAAGACAGAAGAGATAAAGAAGTGTGGTAGGTAGTGGAGATGGATGGATCAAGTGAGGATTTTTGAGAATGAGGGAGAAGCTTGGGCATATTTGTAATCAGTAAAGAAACATCTGGCAGACAGGGAGAGATTGAAGATTTGTGAGAGAGGAGAGATGACGGAGGGGGCAATTTGCTGGAGAAGTCGGGATGGAATGGGATCGCTTGCATATAGAGAAGAGTTTGCTTTGGCAATGAAAACTCATTGTGTAAGATGAAGATGAAGGAAGAGGTTCTGGGCAGGAGGCATCTGGGTGACATGAGTAAAGGAGGAGGAAAGAAGAGGAAGCTCCTAGTGGATGGTCTCAGTTTTTTCAGTGAAATATGAGGCAAGGTTCTCAGTTGAGAGTGTGGGTGAGGGGGATCTGTGGGAGGTTTGAAGAGGGATGAAATTATTTGGAAGGGTTGTTGTAGTGAGTAAACAGTGACCTGATGTAAAAGGATTGCCTTGCCACAGTGAGGGTCCAGTTGAGATTATGTAACATCACCTTGTAGTTGATCCATTCACGGTTCCATGATTTTCTTCACCTTTGTTCAGCAACATATGAGTAGGGGCATCCAACAACAAGAATAATAATAATCCCTGTCTTCAGGGATTCCTGTTCCCCTTACTCCTCCAATCCCAATGCATTCTCCCCTACCCACAATAATAATTATAGGTAGTCTTTATATAGTGCTTTAAGATTCGCAAAGTGCTGTGCATGCTATCTCATTTGATCCTCAAAACAGTTCTTAGAGAAAGTTTTATATCTCTAAATGTTTACATGAATATAATAGAGAAAGAAGAGATGAATGAATTGGGCATGGAACTAAAAATGCTAGAAAAAGAACAAATTAAAAATTCCCAACTAAATACCAAATTAGAAATTCCAAAAACCAAAGGAAGGATTAATAAAATTGAAATTAAGAAAAATATTGAATTAATAAATAAAACTAAGAGCTGGTTTTATGAAAAAATAAAATATATAAACCTTTGGTTAATTTGATTAAAAAAAGAAGAAAACTAAATTGCAGCATCAAAAGTGAAAAGGGTGAATTTACTACCAATGAAAAGGAAATCATAACAATAGTTAGGATCTATTTTGCACAATCATATGCCATTAAATATGACAATCTTAGTGAAATGGATGAATGTTTACAAAAAATATAAATTGCCCAGATTAACAGATGAGGAAATTAAATACTTAAATAACCCCATTTCATAAAAAGAAATTGAATAAATCATGAGTGAACTCCCTAAGAAAAAAATCGCCAGAGGGAAGAAACACAGGATGGGTAAATTTAGAGAATCCACCCCTAATGTTCATGTGGACTATTTGGACCTGACCTTGGGTAGGGCCTTCAGAGCTTGTTTTTGTCTGCTCAGCCATAGTCAGGCTCTAACATAGTGGTATCATTTTGGTCCTCTTCAAGAATGAAGGACAGCAACCAAAACTAACTTCCCAGCTCTTCAATTTTCTCAACTCTTATGAAGAACATGTTCCTCCACTCTACCCCAGGCATATACAAGAACGGTCATACCCTTGATGTTGCCTTCACCCACAGTTGCTCCTCTTCTCTGTTCAAGAATTCTAAAATCGTGTTATCTGATCATACCTTATCATTCCTTCTCTCCTTCTGCTTTACTACTTTTTAACTTTTTCTTCATCCTCATTATGATCTTCAATCCCTCCATTCCTCAGTGCTTTCTAGGTTATAATCTCATTTCTGGCTCTATGCTCTCCTCGTCTCCCAATGTTGGAGAACCAATCAGTATTCTCTGCTCTAGTGTGAATCCCTTGCCCACTTGTCCAATCATGTCATTTTTGCAACCAGCTTTACTGGTTTATTTGCTATTCCTCACATGCGACACTCTCCCATTTCAAAATCTTTGTATTAGGTGTTCCTCATACCTAGAATGCTCTCCTTCCTCACCTCTCTCTCTTAAAATCCCTGAAATTTCCTTCAAAACTCAATTCAGACTCTGTGTTCTGAAGGAGACCTTTCCTGGTACCTCCAGTTTCTCGTATCTTCTCTGCTAAAATTTGTTATTGTTGAGTTGTTTTCAGTCGTGTCTGACTCTCCATGACCCAATTTGGGATTTTCTTGGCAAAGTTTACCATTTCTTTCTCCAGCTCCTTTGACAGATCAGGAAACTGAGCAAACAAGGGTAAGTGACTTCCCCAAAGTCACATAGCTAATAAATGTCTGAGACCAGATTTGAACTTAGAGAGATGAGTCTTCTTGACTCCAGGACCAGGACTCTATCCACTGTGCCACCTAGCTGCCCTCCTTTCTCAAGGACTTCAGTGGCTAGTAACTTCAAAAGTTATCTCATATCTACTTTGTGTGCACCTTGTATAAACCTATATATGTGCATGTTTGCTCACCAATCAGAATGAAAGATTCCTAAGGGAAGACTGTTTTTGCATCCTCAGGACTTGCCACAGTGACTGGCACAGTGTAAGTACTTTATTTGGTGATTGATCGATGGATTAGAATGCTCTTTCCTTCTTTCCCTGGCCCTGTTCCCAGGACCTGTCCCTCTCTGGATGCAAGTCTCCTGGGGGCTACTCAAATCTCTGGTTAATGAATTATTTTGTAACATGTCTGGAAATGCATGAACTAGAAATCTTACATATGTCAGAGCATTTTGCCATTTCCATTAAATATGCCATTCATTTGGTGGGTAATTAAATGTGGAATAATGGGCTTTAATTTCCATCTTAAACGACTTCCTAAGAGTAGCAGAAAGGGAAATACAGGGTGTAATTTTCTGGGAGAGACATTTTTTTTTCCCTTGAAGCCTTTTAACAAGTTGTAGAGGGGGGAAATGAGTAAAATAAAGTTGTTTTTCTATATTTCTCTGTATGTGAGTCATCTTCCAATTACTCCTCACAGGGAGAAGGAATAATAGCAAATGGGATACAATAGCAGTGTATCAGAGGCAGCCTCTGAAATGCTGTCTGCAGGAGACTCTAGCAAAGGAGAAAGGGACCAGAGTGTGGCTTAACTGAGCTGCCAACACAGCTTCCCAGCAGGTGGAGAAGAAGCCATATCTGAGACTGAGATTTCCTACCTCCTTTCCTCTGCCTCCACCTCCTTTTCCCTTTAATCCTAAGGGCGTTTCATCAACCTTCACTATGGTGGCAGAAAGCCTGTTGGATTCCCAGATGCCTGAGCTGATGGAGACAGGCTGGAGAAGGAATTGGGGGAAGCGGCAGATGGAAGACGTTCCTTGAGCAGGCTTTTAGCACCAGCCTTCCCCAAGAAACAATAATGTAATCTTAGGCACCCCATAAAGATCATATTACCTCAGGCTGACTCTTGAAATTTCACCTTTAGTCTTTCATTCCTTTAACCTAAGTCCTTGGTCCTGATTGACATGGAAAGGCCTCCATGTAGGGTTTGAGTATTAAGCTATTATCAGTCATTTACATTATAGTAAGAAAGAATCAGGGGGGCTTCTCTTCAAAGAGAATTTTGCTTGAAAAAAATATGGGCTTCCCATGAGACCATTAGGCTATTGACCTGAAAAAGAGTGATTCAGGCTTAAGAACTACAGAACAGGAAGAGGGAATTAAATCAAGGTGACCACAGAGATGAAGGACAGAGATTTCAAGGAAAAGCACAGGGCTTAGAACAAGGAATCAGATGGGATTATAGTAGTCAAGATGTTTCCTGTAGGACTCAAGCCTAGAGGGTGTAAGGAAGAGAGTGTATAAGCTAAAAGCTTTCTGGGTATGGTATCTTGAGCATCCTAAGTGGAAGTGACCTGTGTCACAATTCTGTTATTACATGATTGTATAGTACTTTAAACTCATAATTGGGGAGGTGAGGTTCAGCGGTATGATTTCATTGGTATGGGGAATCCCCAGGATAAAGGGTGTTCACTAGTGCAGCTCATTGGTAATTCAGAGTCTTTGAGAGTTACTTGGGGCATCAAGAGGTTAGGTGACTTACTTAGGGTCACACAATTAGTATGTATCAGACACAACTTGAATCCAGGTTTCAGGACAATCTTCTATCTGCCTCTCTCTTAGGAATTGGCCACATTCTAATTTTTATTTAGGCAGCTAGATGGCCCAGAAGATGAGAGTGTGGAGCCTGGAGTCAGGAAGACTCATCTTCCTGAGTTCAAATCCAGCCTCAGACACTTGGTAGCTATGTGATCCTAGGCAAGTCACTTAACTCTGTTTTTGTCTGTTTCCTCATCTGTTAAATGAGATGAAGAAGGAAATGGCAAACCACTCCAGGATCTTTGCGTTGCTGACCTGTGAAGACAAGGGAAGGCATGAAAACAGCCAACTTGTAAACCCAGCTCCCAGGCCAAGAACCCCACCAAGACTTCCTGTGGCACCCCTGGCAAGATTGCCAGTCCTCAGCACGGCCCAGACTTTGCCAAAGGAAGCTAACCAGACACTCCCAACTTCATGATTATGGACCATGTGCCAAGAGAAAACCAAGGTCAGCAATATTTCAAATAGTCTTCCTCATCCCTCAGACTTCTCTCTCTGTTCTGTGCAGCTAGTAAGGAGATGAGTGAAATACTAAGAGAAATCATCTCTGTTATCTCAGTCTGGGGAATGGACTGCTTAATAGCTGAAGCAGGAACCCGGGCCTTGGGGGTTGTTTGGGAAGAAACTTTTTCAGACAAAATAAATGGTTAAGCTGATTCATAGCAGAACTTTAAGCAAAGTCTCCATGAAGAAGAAGTTCAAAGGCAAGAGGAGAGTGAATGGGGTAGAGAGGAGACTGTGGGGAAAGTCCAAGGGGAAAAAAAGTGACATGGTAAGTCAGCGTTGGAAGGGCTGCAGATATGAGGCTGGATCTCTTGGAAGAAAAAGGAGACCTTCTCCCTTTGGGACAGTAAATTAACTTCTTGTGGTTTTTTGTTTTTTGGGGGGGGTTGCCTTTTGGAGGGTAGTTAGGGTTAAGTAACTTGCCCAAGGTCATATGGCTAGTTTTTTTGTGTGGGGGTTAAGTGTCTGAGGCCGGAACCGAACTCGGGTACTCCCGACTCCAGGGCTGACGCTTTACTCACTGCACCACCTAGCCGCCCCTCTTGTGGTTTCCTAAGGGTAATTTGAGATGAAGTGACTCTCCCAGAATTACATGGCTAGTACACATCAAGTGTCTGAGGTCAGATTTGAACTCAGGTCCTCCTTCCTCCAGGGCTGGTGGTGCTCCACATAGCTGTCCCACAAATTAGCTTTCTTAGGCTGATCCACACATCCTCAGCATATGCCACAAGTCCAATTCTTGAAGATTTAGTACCGTTTTGGGAGAATTATCCGCCAATCCCCATCCCTGAGAAACAGAATGGCTTCACAATTATTGATGCAGGTAAATTCTTCTTACTTACCCAGGCAGAATAATGATATTTAGGGAACAGAAAAGATGCAATGGGTCTATTATTTTTTTCATTTTCCAGCATGATGATTCCCTTTACTTACAGACCAGAACCAGTGACTTACAAAATAAGACTTATGGAGTTGTTCTTCACAATCTGAACAAGATCTCTACTATGTTCTTCTCTATGGTTCTCAGTTTCCCCAACTACCAGAGAACAAACCTTTCTTCCCCTCCCCTCCTTTTTCTTGAGGCAATCAAGGTTAAATGACTTGCCCAAGGTCACACATCTAGTAAAGGGATGAGGTCAGATTTGAACTCAGATCCTCCTGACTCCAGGGCCATCACTCTGTCCTCTGTGGCAGTTCATTCCACACTTCTTCAAGAGAAACTCTATTCAATTTCAAACCTGAGTCATCAATCCCATGGATATGGGCATCATTCTTCATGCTTTCTGACCCTGTATAATTCTTGGATATGTCTTTCCATCAATCTTCCATAAAGGAGACACAACACACCGAAGGGACCATTCTCTGGTTCTTTTATTGTCTTCAGGACACCAGTTCAGGACATGGGCAATCTGTAACTCCCAGTGCACCTCCCTTTGGGCTTGTAAATATCCCCAATGTCTTTTAGATGATTTCTTACACCTAAGTCATCATTGACAATCTGTCATAGCCATTCATATTAACAAGCAAGCTTTATACCTGATACTGCAGAAAATTCCAGTATGGGCAGAGACCCCAAACACTGAGCAGCTACTGCTGGGAAGGACAGAGAGGGAAGATGGAAGGAGTAGACTGGGGCGCCAGGAAGGAATTCGTATCTTATAGCCATCTATTTTAATTCATTCTTATTTCTACTGAAGGACTACCAGCACTTTCAAACCTTCTCAATTTGGAGGCATGGGGCAAAAGCCCTGTCCCTATACCCTAGTTAGGACTCTGATCCTACTTATGCCTGACTCATGGCTCTGGTGTTTTCCTTTGGGTCCACCATCTAAAGGATACTAGTGTTTTTGAAAATTAGGTTTGGGAGACAAACCATTCATCTAAAACCATTGAAGTTAATAGGAAAACAACAGATTCTTATCTGGCTCAGTGAGGGACCATAGGGAGAAAGTATGAATCCTACAAGGACCAAAGGTTTACATAAATTTATGACCAGAGAGTGACTTTTTATAGGGGAAGTTAAGAAACACCTCCTGTGTTTGCGAGTCATTCTCATAAGAATGGTTACCAGGCTTTTCTACATGTCCCCTGATTTCCCAGTCATAGGCAGAGTCCTGGGCTAGATGGAGGTCAATTAATCTCTTGACTGGTTTGGCATTTCTTAATGTTCTTCTTTCCTAAAAGTCTAGGACTCACTTCCACATACTCCTCCATTCAGTTTTTAATTTTGACTATACAATAATAATTATTGGTGTCACATAAAAGAATCATAGGATCATAGAACTGGAGTGTTGGAAAGGACATCAGTAACCATCTTGTAGAACCCATACCAGAAAAGTAACCTCAACTACAATGCATCAAACAAATGGTTGTCCATCTCCTGCTTAAAGACCTCCAAAGAGGAGTCCCCCTACTCTTGAGTCAGCCCATCCTTCTTCTATCCAGGCCTAATTGTTGGGGAGCTTTTCCTGAGCCCAAATTGGCCTCAGCGATTTCCATTCATTGTTTCTGCTTCTTTCTTCTCTGGAGTCAAACAGAGCAAACCTAAATCCCTCCTTCACATGACGGTCCTTCTAATACTTAGAGATAGTTATTATAATAGTTATAATCCTATATTCTAATACTTAAAGATAGTTATGACAACCCCCTTTCCCTCTGCCAAGCCTTCTTTTCTCCAGGATAAACATGCCCAGTTCACTCAACCAATCCTCATGTGACATAGACTCAAGGGATCTCACCAGCCTGCTTTCTCCACACACCATCTTGAACTGGGGCACCCAGAACTAAAGGCAATATTCCACACATGATCTAACCGTGACATTCTTACCTGAAGTCACTGGCAAAGCTGGATCTCCTGACTTCCAGGCTAACATTCTTTCCACTGTGTTCCACTTTATGCCTCTTCCTCTGAGCAGTACTTGACCTGAGATTGTTAGAGAGCCAAGTAAATGACAGTATTCACAGAGATGACCCTTGGGACCAGACATGCTAATGAAGTTCAAAGAGTATTACTTAGTAAGTGAGGGGCCAAATACAAGTCACTTCTGGTAATGGGCCTGCATATGCCACCCTGCACTCCTGGCCCTTTACCACCACCACCACCACCACACACACACACACACACACACACCACAGAGTCACACACTCACTCAGGTCCTCTCAGTCACTGCCCCCCCCCCCAAGCAGCTCCTCTCCAAGGAGGCTTTTCAAGTTCAGGGGAGTAAATGTCATTAAGTATGTTTATACTTACAATTAAGCAGGGGGTACAGAAAAATTAATTCTAGGGACAATTAGAACTGACACCTGTTTTAAATAATTAAAACAATTTGCAGAATATTTAAGCAAGTCATGGTTCAGCAGCCAAAACACAAGGGACAGAGATGTAGGTCTTGGGGAAAGAGTGAAAAAGTAGAAAGGAGGTACAACACAATAGGAGATAAATAAATGGCCTATAGAGGCTCTTACAGATAGCAGTCAGAGGGGGAGGAGTTGCAGTTTAAGAAAAAAGAGTCTTTCTACCTCTTCCTCTATCCCAAGTGGTTTGGGCTCAGTCTGCATTCAGAAGCTCAGAGGGGAGGGATAAATGCAGATGTTGGGAAGGAAAGGGGAACACATCAACCTTCACTAGGGCCTTTGGAGAATTGTAAAGTCAGCAACATGTCTTTGGCCTTCTAACTTCTGAGATCAGTACCCCTCTCAATGGATCACTGTACGTTTATTAAAGGCCTACTAACATAACAGAAAAATGAAATAGTTCCTGTCCTTCAAGGAGCTTATGAGACAACAAGTACATACACAAGTATATACAGAATAAATATAAAGAGAATAAATACTAGTCAAAAGCAAGGTAGTTAGGGAAGAAGGGTACTGGCAGCTTTGGAACCTTAAAGCCTTAATGGAGAATGTGGTCCTGCTATATCTTGAAGGAGAAGAGAGATTCCATTTGGCAGAAGTAAAGAGAGAGTCCCTTCCAGGCACAAAGGATGTCCAGTGTGAAGGCACACAGAAAGGTGGAGTGCCATGTGTGAGGAACAGAGAGAAGTTCAATTTAGCTGGATTGTAGAGTATATGGTCCTCTGTCAAAGGTAGAGAGGATGCAGAGTCTTTGACCACTAGAACTAGAATACCAATCCTGGAATCAGGAAGACCTAAATTTAAATCCAGCCTGAGACACTTACTCACTGTGTGACCCTAGGCAAGTCCCTTAACCCTGTCTGCTTCAGTTTCCTCATTTGTGAAATGAGCTGGAGAAGAAAATAGCAAACCACTCCATTATCTTTCCCAAGGAAACCCCAAATGGGGTCACGAAAAGTTAGGCATGATTGAAAACAACAACGTAGGGTGAATGAGAGAGAGGAGTTGAAGATAATACCAAAGTTACAAATGTGAGATACTAGAAGTTCTTTTAGGAAAGTTAGGAAGATTTGAGGGAGGGGAGTAAGGGAAAGATAATGAATTTTGGACACACTGAGTTTGAGATGTCTTCAGGACATCCAGTTGAAATGTCTAAAAGAGGATGTTGGTGATATAGAATTGAAGCTCAGGGGAGAGACTGGACCAGAATATATAGGCCTGCAAGTCATCAACATAAAAATAATAATCGCTGAAGTCATAAAGAGAATAGAGCCAGAAGAAACAAGGACCCAGGACAGCACTTTGGATGACACTCACATGAGAATGCATGATATGAAGGATGAAGCTGTACAGAGACTGAGAAGAGGTCAGACAGTTAGAAGGAAAACCAGGAGAAAACAAATCACAAAAATCCAGAAAGAGTATTCAGAAGGAAAGAGTGTCAAAAGCAATAGAGGTAGAGAAGATGAGGACTGAGAAAAACCCATCAGATTTGGCAGTTGAGAGACTGTTGGCAACTTTGTAGAAAATAATTTCAATTGAGTGATGGAAGGGTTGGAAGCCAGCTTACAAAAAAATGTGGAGATGAAGTAAGGGGATACCCACCATGTATCCTGAGGCCCAACTGGCTGACAGGGAATCCAAAGGCATAACAAGGGCTGGCTGACAAAGCTCTGCCCTAGAAGGGTGGAATATGCCCAACAAGGGAAATCTGCCCCAGGGCCAGAAATATAAAGAGCATATGTATAGACAGTACTTGGACTCCTCAAGGAAAACTTAAGTAGGGCAATGGACCAGAGGAATTGGCGACAAGTTGTAAGAGTTCTGAAGGGAAAAGTAATTCAACTGAATCACAAGAATCCTATCAAATGGAGAGAGAGGACAGAGGTTTTGTTCCATCCGAGTTGGAAGAGAGACCCCAGTCCTGACCCACTGGGACCCTCCCCATATTATTGCCCACAGAAATAGACTCTCAGTAGGAGAGACAGCAGCACAGTAGCCAATCAGCTCAGGGGCCAGGGGTGGGCTGGCAGGTGGAACCCATCCCCACAGTTGATTCACAGATAGGGGGCCATTCTGGTCTCTCTTTCCTCTAATAAAGCGATAAGGTTCAACAAAATATAATATCTCTCTCTCTCTCTCTCTCTCTCTCTCTCTCTCTCTCTCTCTCTCT
>NW_027187419.1:5310132-5333959 GCF_028583685.1 Petaurus breviceps papuanus | reverse complement strand
TCTCTCTCTCTCTCTCTCTCTCTCTCTCTCTCTCTCTCTCTCTCTCTCTCTCTCTCTCTCTCTCTCTCTCTCTCTCTCTCTCTCTCTCTCTCTCTCTCTCTCTGTCTCAAAGGCAGTTGGGGTTAAGTGACTCACCCAGGGTCACACAGCTAATACAAGTCAAGTGTCTGAGGCCAGATTTGAATTCAGGTCACCCTGACTTGAGGGTCGGTGCCCTATCCACTGAAACACCTCGTTGCCCCAAAGTCCCTTCCAACTCAAATAGTTCTAAAGATTTGGGTTTCAATTAATTCCATTTCCACTCATTACAAAATTTCAGCAAAAATGGAAAGTTTTCTTTTAATTAGGCAACAAAATGGTGCAATGTATAGAGTTCTGGGCCTAAAATCAGGAAGACTTGGGTTCAAATTCTACCTCAGACACTCACTATCTGTGTGATCCTGGGCAAAGTCATTTAACTTCTATTTGATTCCATCTCCTCATCTGTAAAATGGGGATAATAGTACCTAGCTCCCAGTGCTCTTGTGAGGATAAAATGAGAAAATATTCATTAAGCATTTTGCAAACTTTAAATCTGTATACAAATGAGAGCTATTATTATTCTGAGACCTTGGACAAGTCATTTCCCCTCTTTGAGACCTCAGTTTCTTCTTCTGTGAAATCAAGGGTTAAATGGACAATCAGGACTTTTTAACCTTTTGGGAAATCTGGATGAGTCTGTGGACCCCTTCTTATTATATTTGTTGCCTAACATTCATAATTGAAGGAAATGTTAAATTAAAGATGCAATTTTTTCCATCTGAGTTCATAGACCCTCTGAAATTTATCTGTAGAACACCCTCCTCCCAAGGTTTTAAACTTAAGAGAATCCCTAAGATCCCACCCAGCTCTAACACGATGCTGTGAGGATTGGGTTCTTGAAGGGAGGGGTTGGCTTCAAGCTGTCTTTCAGTTCCCACCCCAAAGCACTTTTTCCTGTAATTATTTCATACCATTCCACTCTTATCCCTTCCCATCAGCCTTCTAGCTGAGGGGGGGAAACCTGATTTTAACATCTGGTTATCAAAAATAATTAGTTATAATAAGAAGGCACCAAATGGCCTGATTGCTAGAGTGAACGAGGAGAGCCAGAGGCCTCAAGGTATTCCCTCTTTCCCATCCCCTCTAGCGGTGACTTTCAGACATTTACCTCTTCATGGTACATGGCACAGATGCAAAAATGTTTCATTTATAGGTTCTGATCCTTGCAAAATGTCAACTAATACTTAAGGCATTTACTGGTTGGAAGATGTTAGTCTATAACCTTTTAAGCTGAACCCTCTCATGGGTATTTGTGAAACTCTTCACTCTCTTCATGTCTCCTGTTGTTTGAATCTTTGGCCTGACCCTAGAACACACATCTTTACCCATATCTTGGATTCTGTGATCTTATTCATGCATGTTTCTAATCCAAATCCCACTTCCTGCCTCTTATCCCTATACCTAGCAACCCATAAGTCTAGTAAGCATCTCTCAGGAGGCACTACCCAGCCCTTCTGTCCACTCCTTGACTGGACACCTGCTGCTCCCCACCCCTATACCTTAAGAACTCAGTCCATGGCAAGTCTGAAGTTGTTTGTCCTTTGTTTTCAAAGAGTACCAATGACATCAGAAAGATGATGTCTTGACTTGCAAGTGGATTGCATTTAAGTGAGGCAGGACTGTGCAAAGTCATCAGCCGCACTCTCTCCTCCAGAGAGGTCTCACAATGCTGCCTTAGAAGAAGAAGAATGCTTTGACAAAGAAACTCCTTTCTGGTCAGGAAAGGATATTGAGCACTGGGAATTCAGCCAAGGACATTCACCCTCAGGACACCTACAGAAATACACTCAAACAAACTTATTAGAATGATAGCCTGACTCATGTGAGATCCCAAGCTCCAAGGTTCTCTGTTCCATAGGTAAAGTCACTTTCTATGATGATGATGAAATGAGACCCCGGACAGCCCCTAACCAGAAGGCTTCCCACGTGGCCCTACAGCCTGCTCCTCTACCCTAGCATTAAGGCTTTGTCTTCCAAATAGTGGTTTTTTTTTTCCTTCTGCTTCTCTCCTACAAGACACTTCTCCTCAGCACTGCTCAACCAGACACTTAAAATGCACCATCCAGGTTCCTGCCTTTGAAGGTGCCTCAGGGTACCAACTGCAGGCAGAATATGTAATTAGAAGTCACTGGCTTTACTCACTTTAACAAATGACCTCTGAGAAGGCCTTTTTGCAATCATTTACAGTGGGACAGTTCAATTTTCATTTTTTAAAAATGTATTAAATGCTCATTCTGTGCCAGGCACTGAGCTAAGTGCAGAGATACAAATGTGGATAGGACATCAGCCCTGCTCTCAAAGAGCTTACAGTCTACTAGGGGAAGGAGGGCAGGTACACAAATAACAAGACAGGGTAGATAAACGGGAGAGAGGACCAGATGAAGAAAGCTGAAAAGAGAAACTGATGACTTTCATCTGGGGATGAGTTGTGTGACCTTGAACAAGCCACCTAACTTTTCTGGGCCCCAGTTCCTCATTTATAAAATGAGAGACTTGGACCAGATGGCCTATAAAATATTATGATCTCACAGGCTGCCAAGAGAGCTAGTGTGGTCTAGGTTGACAAAGAGCCCAACACCATGGAAGGTGAGCTGGAGTCAAAGTTAGAAGACCTGGGTTCATATTCTGATTCTGCTTTTCATTACCCACATGAGCTTTAGCAAAACATTTCATTTCTCTGGGCCTCAGCTGCCAACTTTATGAGATCAGAGGATGGAATAAATGATCATCTGTAAGGATCATATGATGCTATGTGCTCTGGTTTTACTCTCAGTAGACTTATGTTGCAGTTTGAGCTGTGGCATTTTCTAGTTTTGTGACTGTAGGAAAATCACTCAGCTTCTCCAAATCTCTTTCTTTAGAATTTCAATTCAAATAAGCATTTATCAAGGTCCTACTATGTGCACGGTAGAATGCAAGATACACGGTATTCATCTGTAAAAAGGAACCACTCAGTCTTCAAACTAAGAGACAACATGGCAGAGCAGATGGAGTTGTTCTTGGAGTCAGAAAGACTTGGGTTCCAGTCCCTCACACATAATGGCTTTTTGACTCTTGGGAAATCACTTCACTCCTCATTATCCCCAGACAACACTCTAAGACTAACTAGCTCTAAAACTACCAATTCAAATTTCAGCGAAGGTAATGAAATGCATGGGTAGAGGAAGTTCCATACCTTGGATATCACTGGCTTACCAAAAAAAAAAAAAAAATTCCTTCAGAAAGTCATTGTGAGGAAGGTGCTGAGGTAGCTACGTAGCTGTGAGAGCTAAAGCTCTGGACTGGTGGTCAGGAAAAGGTGAATTTAAACTCACTCTCAGAAACTAGTGAACTTGAGCAAGTCCTTGCAACCTCAGTTTCCACATCTGTAAATTGGGGATAATAATAGCATTGATCTCATAAAGTTGTTTTAAGGATAAAATGAGGAAAAGAAAGAAAAGTTCTTTGTACACCATAAAGCATTATATAAAGGTTAGCCACTGACATTATTTTATTATGATTTCACCTCACTTCCAGTCTCTAGTCCATGTCAAAGCTGTTTCTCTCAGTTCCTTTGATCACTGGAAAAATAGGATCCTTTCTGTCTGGGCTTCAAATCTAGCACATAATTTCAAGTAAAAAGTGTTCGCTATCTGCCTCCTAAAATCCAACTCAGTAACAACTTTTGCATACAAAATGACCTTGAAGTAGTCTCTTTCTTGGGTAGGTAATTGCCGCAAGGGCAAGAGTTCTTAACCTTTAGTATTTCGGGGACCCTTTCGGGAATTTATTGAAACCTATAGATTCCTTCTCAGAATCACATTTTTAGATACATAAAATAAAATGAATAGGATTACAAAGGAACCCAGTTATACTGAAAAGCTGTTATCAAAGTATTTTTAAAAACCAAGTTCATGAACCCCAAGTTAAAAACCTCTGCCCTCGAGTCTGCCTTCTTCCACTGTCCCTGCTCTAAAAGCTTCTATCTATCTATTTATCTATCTATCCATCCATCCATTCATCCCATTTATCATATCTACTTCATCTACCTACCTATCTACCCCCTTTATCTATCTATCCATCTACTTC
This sequence comes from Petaurus breviceps papuanus, assembly GCF_028583685.1. Lineage (NCBI taxonomy): Eukaryota > Metazoa > Chordata > Mammalia > Diprotodontia > Petauridae > Petaurus > Petaurus breviceps. The sequence continues at coordinate 5,329,810 of NW_027187419.1, read as the reverse complement.
ATCCATCTATCTATCCATCTACTTCATCCATCCATCTATCCATCTACTTCATCCATCTATCTAATCCATCTTTCTGTCTGAACCAACACTTCTCTTTCTTTCTGAATGTCCATTCGTTTCATTTTAGAATTATATTTGGGATCAATAACAAACCCACTAACCCCTAGTTTGTAGAGTCCACGTTCTTCCTCCTTTAGAAAAAAATCAAGACATTGCAGTCAGTCAGTCAAAAAACATTCAGTACCTACTACGTTCCAGTCTCTTAGGTTCCCTGGAAATCTCCTTTCTTTAACCCTTCAACATTTTGGTTTTGGGGTTGTTTTTTTGCAGTTTGTGCCATTTCAAACTACTGCCCCCCCATCATTCCAGCCCCCCCCCACAGGGTGGCATCACCCACTTTGGGAGCATCCACGAGTCTACACTAAGCCCTGGGAATACAAAGAAAGACAAAATTACCTGCCCTTAAGAAACTCCCAGTCTAATAAGGGAGATGACATGCACCAAAAAGCTATATGCAGCATAAAGTGGAGATAATCGACACAGAGAAGACACCGGCACTGAAGGAGATCAGGAACATCTTGCTGTAAAAGGTGCGATTTTACATGGGACTCAAAAGAAGCCAGAGAAACTGGGAGCCAGATATGAGGAGGGGGAAATTTTCAGGAGCTTAATCTAAGGAAGAATATCCTAACAAACAGATGTATCCAAGAGTGGAGTAGGCTGAGTGAGTACTTCCCAATGGTGTGCTAGTAAATGTCTAACGAATGCCTGAGGGGAGGGGTGATGCACATGTGACTCACTTTCACATTTAATCTCCAGTATTAACATTTTCTCCATCACTTTCTTAAGTCTTCTAAACAATCAACAAAACAATAAATCGAGCCTTGATTTGTAGCTGTAGCAAAGGACGTCATGTGTGGCTCATAGGGAGGCAGAAATAGATTGTATCTCCTCCCTCCCACCCCCAATTCTCCAAGGGAGATTTTAATTTCTTCTAGGAGGAAAAGCAAGACGTTGGAACCAGAGACTATTCTGCTCTCTTCAGGGAGAAGAAGTATCGGGCTGAAATTTTATATATATATATACACACACATATGTGTGTATGTATGTATATATACATATATACATATTTATTTCCTTAAATATGATTAGTCTAGGTGATAAAACTTTAAGGTTCAAGCTAGACCCTTCATCACTATTCACTAATGGAGAAGGGAGTAGCAAGTTCTATATCCAAGACTTGACCCCTTTCCCATCAGACACCAATTCCACAATGGAAAATACATAGCACATAGCAAAGAAAGCCATTTATCCAAGTCCATAACAAAACAGAAATAAGACAATGTATGTGTATAATATATGCCAAACATACAGGTCAAAGGAGCTCTCCCACTGGAAGTGACATATTTCAGCTCAACCAAGAGAATCCCAGAACCCATCTGAAAAGGAAAAGTCTTCAAAGTCTGAAGTCTTTAGTGTAGTGAGCTGTGGATAGAATTACTTCCCTATTCCCAGTTTGCTACAGTAGAGACTACCAACCCCTCTTATGTCAGCTTCTTCCCAGAAGTTTTCTCTCCCTTCAGAGACTTAGGGAGAGGTTGGAATGGCCCATCTTTTCTCTTGAAGCTAGAAGACAGAAGAAACTGGAGACCAGATAGGTCTCTCTTCTCTACTGTTCTCTGCCCTGTCCCTCACATGGGCATGAGCATTGATCTTTACCAATAAGTCCCATGCCAATAGGCTTTGGCGCTTGGATTACATAATGTTTGCCAGTTTCCAAGGTGTAAAGTTCAAGCCACTTCCAGTACAACCCTGGAATTTCCCCTTCACTAGTAGTATTCTGACAAGGACTAGATGATCATTGTTTATCTCTAGTCCATACTTGTGGGAAAATGAATTCCCATTTTATGGGTAGACTTCTGTTACTTTAATTACTGTGTTATTTCATGAAAAGGTTTTTGCTTTGAACTACATGTGTATTCTGGATGTCTCATAAAAGTAAATACACAAATACTATCGGTTATAAAAGGTGGTTTTGTGGAAGAGGAGAGAAAGGGATACTGAGTAAAACTATGATGATATTTTTTTAAAAGACATCAATAATTTTTTAAGTAGAATAGCCTAGCAGAGACTCTGGGCTCTGATATCCCTTCCAGCTCTGGATCTGTGACCCTACGATGTAACAACTCCTGAGTTATGATTTGGAGAAGATTCTGACCCACAAAGTACCAAAAACATGGAGTACCTTCCTGGGGGCTCAAGGGTGAGATGGTCATGGTGTTTTTGAGACCTCCCAGCCTTCTTTAGACATCCTCCTTTTTAGAACCTCAAATCATAAGATCATAATTATCCTTTTCCTGAAATTTTAAAAATAAAGCTTTCTAAAGTATTGCATACATCTCTGCCTACAACCAATATTCTGCCTTTGTTGTCTTGAATTCTAATATGGTAGAGGTCAGTTTCTCCCAAGATTCTTGTTACTTTCACTTCAATGATTAATTTCCCTTCTTTGGTCAGAATTGGGCCTAGAATAGTACTGCTTCTGTATTGTTTGCTTGACTTTCTGAGAGATAAAATTGCCAGCAAAGAAGCACTGAGTTTGTCAGATGGTCTGCTTTTTGGAAGAATAACTCTTCCAGGAGATGTCCAGGTGACTGAATTCCCTTGTCACTTCTATTTTCTTGTCTCTGTGCCAGTTTTGTGATCTGAACCAGAAAGTCTTCATGCATTTATTTCCCCCATGTGGCCAGGTAATTGGTAGTATTCTCACACAAGGATGTCACTTTTCCCCAAAGGTAGCAGAATTTGGTAGAAAAACAATTGGTCCTGGAGTAAAAAAGCAGAGTTACATCCTGGCTCAGCCACTTATTAGTCATGGAATCTTGGACATTGTGCCTCAGCTCCCTCATCTATAAAATGGAGCCACACTTGTGTTGCTTGCCTCATCAGGTTGTTGGGAGGAAAGCACCTTGCCTACCCTTATGTGTCTCACCTCATGCATTTCCTCTAAGCCCAGACACATCTCTCTTAAGATAGATGCTCATTGATCTATGATAAGGGAAGGATCACAAGGCAGAAGAGATCACTAAGGCACTGAGATCCAGTCTCAGGTTCATCCAACAATAATATGTATTTTATTTACCATGTGTTCATAGATACCATAAGGTCAGAGTCAGGGGAAGAAAAACCCATCTCCTAACCGCTTACAAGAGAGGTTAAAATGATCGTTATATATTCTGCAGATGGGAAAAGAGGAGAGAACAAAGATAGTTCACTCTTTTAGAGATCCACTGTGCTGTTTGCTCAGTGGCCAAGAAGGCATAACTCTGGCATCCCCCAAAACACCTCAGTCCTTCAGTATGGCCAAAAGCAGGAAGGGCAACTCTAAAAATGCCTCTTGGCCCGTTTTCTGGGTAAAACATCAAAAACCTTGCCTGACCACTTGGGTTGGTATTGGGCAATGTTCTTTGAAATGTCCCCCTCCCCAACAACCTTTCCCCACCCCACACCCAAGGAATAGAAAACATTCAGGTAGAAGACTCAGGTTCAAATCTTACTTCTGCTACTCACTCCTGATGTGGCTGTCAAGAAGTTTCTTAGCCTCTTTTGGGTTAAGGTTTCATTATCTGTAAAATGGATGGATGAAATGAAGGGACACTAGGTGACTTCTAAGTTTCTTTCCAGCTCTAACATTCATTCTCTTCTATCTTTCCCTCCCTCTTCCCTCAGTTCCTTCCCTTATCAAATCTAAAGAGTAGAAAGAATTATTAATTCTTTTATTATTATTAATTATTAATTCACATTAATAAAGGAGCATATATAAATATATATGCACATGTATATGTATGTATATTATAAATATAAATACAGGATATGCATATTATATAGTATATGTAAATATAAATACAAAATGTAAATATAGAAGAACCATCTGTAAGGGGAATGACTAGTTGGCCAGTGTGTATGTATATATATATGTGTGTGTATGTATACACACACACACATATATATGTATGTATATATGCATATATGTGTGTATACACACAGTTATATGAGTATATATAGTTATAAAAATATAAATATAACTATATATGCACACACACATAGAATATATACCATATATTGTGTACTGTCCAACCTGCTGATCCTTTTACATTCCATATCGTGTATTTACATTTTGATACTTCTCTAAATGAAATAAAAAGCATATAAGTGTAGTGGAATATAATTATACTATGAGAAATTATGAATCGGACAATTTCAAAGAAATTGAGACTTGCATATAAAGTAAGCAGAATCAGAACAGATCAGAAGAACTTTAAATGACTTGAAGACTCTTATCAATGCAATGACCAAGCCCAATTTCAGAAAATTGATGATAAAGAATGTTACTCACATCCTGACAGAGAAGAGATGAACTCAAGATAGAGAATGAGATACACTTTTCAGACATGCTCAATGTGGCAATTTACGTTTCTTGACAATGCATATTTTGCTTGTTCAGTTGGGGATGGAGAAAGTGAGGAGAGAAAATAAATGCTTGTTCATTGGAAAAAATAATAAAATAAAAACTTGAAAACCAATTAAAAATTGTTCTCCCATTTGGCTAACTTCCTAGCCCACAAATCACAAATCACTCTTCTTTCTTGAACAGGAAGGAGACAAAAAATGTTTTTCTTTTGGACAACTTTTTTCACAATCCCACATCTTCCCATCTCACTGAAATAATTTCTCAGAATCTGAAAAAGACCTGCAAATTACTTTCTGCTTGTAGTGAAAGAAACTAAGAGCCTCATCAAACCAAACTGAGAATATTTAGGACAATGCTTTTCCAAGAGAAAGGACGTGGCATCTGCTAAGTCTTGGTAAAGGCTCTTTGTCTGGAGGGGTCTTTCAGAAACTCAAGTCATTGAGCTCTAGAGCTGAGCCAGGAAGGATGGTGAAGGGATGAAGGTGACACTCACTGAAGATTTCAATTAAGAGCAGTGGATTAGGGAAGAGGGGGAGATGCATAGGGATAGTTTGCTTTGGATGCCTTCTACAGACAAGTTTGAAACTCATCAGATCTTGTGGCAGTAGGGTAAAGAGGAGATAGGTGCAAGTTGTAGAATAATTCAATTCAGTAAACATTTATTAAGCACCTGCTACATGCCAGTCACCATGCTTAAACACTAGGGATACAAAAAGAGGTAAAAGGTGGTTCCAGCACTCAAGTAGCTTACAATCTAATGGATTTTAATTTATAAGACAAATAAACCCATAAATAAGAATTTTTCAGTTGAACAAACATGTATTAAATGTTGTCTGAGAGCAAGGCACCAAGGTTATTCATCTTGAAAAACTTTAAATGAAACTCAGTTCAGTTTTCACATTTTCACATCTTAGGGCACTATGGGATATGTAAGGCCAGTCTTCAATAGGATGTAAGTTTATCAAGGGTGGGGATGGTTTTACATTTGTGCCTTGTATCCACAGAGCATAGAATCTCGCATGTGCAAATTGAATAATACTTAGTAAATAAATCCTAGAAAGTTACCTGAAGATCTTAAAGGTTAACGACTTGTTCAAGGTAATTGAGTTAGTAATTGTGAGAGGTGACATTTTAACTTGGATCTTCCTAACTCCAAACTCAGCATTCTATGTACTACACAGATACTGTGATATCCTGTATATAGTAAGAATTTAATAAGTGATTGAAGAGAATTTAATTCCCAAGAGCTGATTTGCACTCGTTCTTTTTCATTATGGTAGCTAGAAGAAAGTAGAAAATATGTGAAAAGACAAAGCATCGTAGAAATTTAGTGGGAACCTCAGATGCCATTTATACCAGCATTTATATGAAGAGGAATTCATCCATAATATCCCCATAAGTAGTTACCCAGTTTCTACTTGAACACCTCTAGTGATGAGTCAGTCATTACCTTGCCAACCAATCTATCTCATTGTTAGATGGCTCTAATTATTTGGAAGTTCTTACTGTATTGAGCTGAAATATTCCTCTTCTTAAATCACACATAACATTAGTTCTCATCCAAAGCCAACTCTGACAGAGATGTTATTTCCTGAGTTAGATCTCCCATCATCAACATGATCTACTTTTAAAGGGGAGAAAATGGTAACAGCTACTATCAAAATATCTATACTGTTTATTTCCTTCAAGTGCCCAGAGAATAACTGAGAGATAGAGAACATGAGAGATTCAGATAGAGGAATACAGATGGAAAGACAGAAACAAAAAAGAGAGAGACAAGGAGTAGATAAAGAGAAGGTGTGTATTCTAGATTCCAACACCTCCTCTCTGGAGGAAAGGCATATAGTGGTACAGAAGAGATGTATCTAGATTTCAAATGAGAGGACCTGGATTCAAACCCCCGCTCTGCCACTTAAAGTGTGGCCTTGGGCAAATCACTTCACTTTCTGGGTCTCCATTTACTTATCTGTAAAATGAGGAGGTTAGAGGAGATGATTTTTGACATCTTTTCTACCTCTTAATCTTACAATCTTAGCTGCCAGAGGGGAGTAATGGCTCTACCTCGCAACACCCTTAGAGAATATGAAGTTGTACCCTGGGCCCTGAGAGAATCAAAGCAGTCACCAGAAAAAGGAGCTGGAGTGGTAGCTAAGAACATTCTCCATCCCAAGATAATTGTAAAAAGCTTCGAACAAGTTATTTTGAACCAGTTCTGGTCTATTCTTTACTGACAGCTACAAGACTTTCAGCTTCTGTGAGCTGTCCTCTAGGGGTGGTGCTAAAAAACAAACTTCCTGTGTCCCTAAAAGCTGTATGGGAATAGTGAAATCGACTGGGGACCTGAGACACTGCTGTCATTTGGGAGCTCTATGTTAACTCATTCTGTGTCACCTTCATTCTCCCTCTGAAGGAGCCAGAAGGCCCAGAAACACAGAGAAAGGGAAGGGAAAGGAGAGAAGAGGAGGAAGCAGGAACAAGACAATTATAGAAATAGCAAACAATAACCCAGTCCTCATATTCCCAGTCCAGGGAAGGAGGATTCATTATACCTGTACATGAGTACGGACAAAGCAATAAACTAGGGCTGGCCCTGGAGCCTGGCCACTGGGAAAGGGGAGGAGCAACATTTTTTAAAACTGCTGAGAAGCCCTATCTCTTTTCATTGGACTTTAAATGAACAAATGATAGATGACTGTGCCCTATGAGCATTTCTGCTATACATATTTACTTCTGGCAGAATACCTTGCTGATACAGTGAATGGAGATGGTGTACTAGAAAGGTATTCTTTGGGTAGGTTTTAGACAGGGGCATAAGAGGAAGGTTTAGTAGAAGGTTCTAGGAGAAAGGGAAAATTCACATATGTGTTGAGGTTCTCATTAGGGAGAAAGAATTCAATTCAGTTCAACAAATATTTGTTATACATCTACTATGTGAAAAGCATTGTGCTCAGTGCTGGGAGAGATATACAGTTCAGATAAGACCAGGTCATTCTATCCTGATCCTACCTATGACAAAGACACCAAAAGATATGAAAGGGCATAGCTCTCCTCTATGATGTTGACCTCAAAGGATTAGAAATATCCCTCAAACTTCTCTGTCTTCTTTCAATCATTCATTGTGAACATTTCCTTCAAATAATGGTTTTTTCAATTGAACATTCTAACTTTTTCAGAGATAATAAGATGTTACATTTGTATAAAGCTTTGAAAAGATCATTTCCAAGCACTTTCACTTCAATTACCTAATTTGAACTTCATGACCATGACTCTAAAAAGTATTTACCCATTTTATAGGTGAAAAAGGACTTTCTTAAGTTTATGTAAGTGTCAGAGCTTCCTGCCACTTATTTCTAAAGTCTTGCACACTGATGACAGTGGGTCAATCACAGCTTTTCCTACACCAGCTCACACTTGCCCATGAGTGCTAAAAAAAATGGTGTGAGAGTAGTTTTAATAAATTCTTTCAAGACAATCTACTTGTCGTGAGATGCATCAAATAGGTAATGAAACCCATTCATCACTTTTTCAAACTGTATTGCAAAATCAAATCGGCAGTTCTGTCAGGAGACTAACAGTTTGAACCAAACTAAGAGCAAATAAAGTTTATTCTTTCCAGTTCAATACTTGCAACTCCACATCTTTGTCTTTGACCCTCATATTCACTCCACTGCCATATAGCTACCCTTACAGTCATTAATACTCAATCCACATTTTCCTAAAACAGATATCCATAAATTTTCAAGGGCCTCAAAGAAATATTTCTTTGATCATTCACAACGAACATGTTAGTTTTATTAAACTGGCTGTTGTTGACCTAGATTTAGTATATAATCCATTTGTGTTCACTAATATTTTGCAGGTTTAACTTCAAAAATTTCTTTAAGAGTGCACTAAGAATAATCTGTAATTGATTGAAGCATTCTGAATCTGAATAGGATTTCTAACAGATAATGAGTTTCTGGGCAGTGACCAGGGTCATTCCTGGAAGAGAAAAAGGGGCAGGTTTACTTATGAGGCATGGCTTCCTGTTGCACAATAGAAGGAGTCTATTTTCAATCTCTCTCTTTCTCCTTGAAAAGGCTTAAATCCTGACACCCATAGTGACCCTTTGTGGGGGGCGCTGAGGACATAGTGATGTGAGGGCTGTAGCTATAGAATGCCCAGTTCCCACACAGGGGCTCACCTCATGAGAACTTAAGATTTTAGATCAGAGGCACTATTCCCCTTCCCCAGAGCTCTATCCCCTAAACACAAAGTTGGGATCCAGGAGTCTGGGTTCTGAACCCTCTCCCACTCATTCTCTGGCCTGGAAGGGGGAGGTGAGGACTGCCCTTAGTTTCTTCTGTAGAATGAGGTTAGACTGGAAGATTTCTAAGATTTCTTCCAGTCTTAAACCCTGAGGTCCTATGGAAAGGAAGAATAAAGGTAACAGGAAGTTTTATTTGGAGTTAGGGAGAAACCTTGCAGAGCCTATACCAAGGAATTTATCCTTTCTTTCCCCAATCCCTTTTCCCAGAGATGCTTTTCTCTCCCTCTCCACCAACGTACACATCCATGGATCAGTCTGTCTTCCTTGGCACCCATTACCTCATCCCTCAGCTAGGGCCCCCTACTTTCTCCATGGTTCCTTCAGTTCTCCTAGCTTGTTTCCTGATGAACTGACAGCCCAAAAAGTGACATAAATGTGTCCCCATGGTGATATATCTATCCATTGTCCCAGGAGTGAGTACAGTCTGCCATCAGCTCCAGTCCTATGTTGGGTTTTAAGAGAGCTGGATCTCTATATTGTTCCAGTTATTATGACAGATGAGTGCCAGGTCAAGATCATAGACCTTCTTTCTGGAAGTCCCTAAGATATTGTCTGCTGATTCTTGTTCTACTACTCTTTTGGGGGGACTGCACTGCCACATTATCATTCTACCATCAATAAACATGTATTGTTAATCAATTAACCAATAAAATGTCTATATTTTCAAATACCTCAATTTTTCTAGTGCCCTGAAAGGATAAGGGAGAAGAACAATAGGTCTTCTGTCATAAGGAATAGAAATATTTATCTTCACATAGTGCCATGGATAGAGAAAATCTTTCTCAGATCCCTCATTCTTCCATGTAACCATTGTTAGAGTCATAGAATCTTGGAATTTAGAACTAGAAGAGACTTTAGCAAAATGTATTAGTAAATAACTAACAATCAGCTCTCTGAGGGGGAAAATGTACACTAAATACTTTTAAGTTTAATCTGCATTCAACAGTTTCTTCATTTTTTTAAGTCCAGGAATGAACAAAACAATAAATCAAGCCCTAATTTTTGTAACATTTGTTGATTTCAAAGGTGAAAATGCTCACACTGAAAAATTAAACAATCAGCTCTCCTAAGCTAGTCCAAGCTGACTCCAGCACATCCTTGGACCTTGGGGATCATATAGTACAACTTGTTCCCATTCCTTATTTTATAGATGTTTCCATTGAGATCCATAGAGGTTGCTGCTTTCCCACAGTCACACAAGTTAAAAATAATAATGATAAAATAATAACAATAATAAAATGTACATTTATGTAGTGCTTTACTATTTCTTCACAACACTGTGACTTTGTAGTCTACATTTAGACACTGTGACTGAAGGTAAAGAAATATTCCTTATTCTCATTTGTGCATGTAGAAGGTGCCAAGAAAATCATGTGAACTGGACTTTACATCTTCTAACCAAGCCTTTCTAGATGACTTAAAGGCTGTTATTCAAAATGTTGCTAAAGAACAGGAAATAGAGAAAAGAAAATTGTGTGTGGTAGTATCTGAGATAAGGTTACTGGTGAAGAAGGGAAACACAAAGAAAACATCCTGGTTTTTGCCAGGGAGGATCAACTCCAAATGTCAGAGATGTTAGATGAGTGGAAAGGAAGAATAATTGGAATTTGCCAAAGTGGTTCTGAAAGAGCTCAGTTCAGTGACAACTGCTTCCAGGACTAATGGAAAGGCCAATGGAACAGCCCTAGGGTAAAGGCATTTTTTTTAAAAATCCTCTTCCTGATGCCTTTAGCAAGAAATTTTCAAGTGCCCTAGGGAGACAGTAGTCTGAGACTTCCAGTCTTATGTGAAGCCTAGACAAGCAAAGATTTCACTAGATCGGTCCCCACAGGGCTGGCTCCTATCCCCAGATGTTTGAATTAATAAGCACGGGGACTCTGAACTTCAGAGAAAGTTAGGTAGCAGTGACTAGAGTGCTCAGCTAGGAGTCAGGAAGAAGCAAGGTCTTACTAGCTATGTGACCTTGGGCAAATCACTTAACTTCTCTTTACCTCCATTTCCTCATCTCCAAAATGGAGATAATAATAGCACTTACTTCCCAAAGTTTTTGTGATGATCAAATGAGATAATATTTGCAACGTGTCTGGCACACATTAGGCACTGTATAAATGCTAGTCACTGTTATTATTAACCTCAGTGTGGTAGGATTGAAGAGGCAGGGTTGCATGGTGGAGAGTTAGCCAATCTTGGAGTCAAGAAGATGTGTGTTCAAGTCCCATGTCTGGCTCATACTGGCTATGTGATCCTGAGCAAATCACTAACCTCTAGGTGTTGCATGCAGCTCTCTAGGGTTACAGACCTACAATGGTGATGGAAGTGTCCTCACTAGGAGTTCCCTAACCAAGGAAATCACAGGCACAGTTTAAAAAAAAAGAGGTTAGGATCATAGACCCTTAGAAATTCTATGAACCTTATAAATAATTTAGAGCAAAGTTTCCTTCCCCCCTCCCCTTGCACCACAACCAATTTTACAGATCATAGTAGCACATCCCTAGGACTGGAAGGGACCTTGGAGTCCAACCCATTTTACACATAAGGAAACTGAGGCCCCAAGAAGGTAAATGAATTTGCCCAACTTGCCCAAATGAACTTATAGAACAATTCAGTGGCAGAGCCAGGACTAAATTCCAGGTTTCTTCTGTCCCAGTCACGTCTTCTTTCTACTGCAGAAGTGGTTAGATGCACAAGGGAACTTGTTCACTAGAGGAAAGCAGCTTCCAAAAGGAAGGCAGTCCAGTTATAATGCCTTTGGGGCAGCTCAGTGGTACTGTGCACAAAGTGCTGATCCTGGAATCAGGAAGCTCTGAGGTCAAATTCGGCCTCAGACACTTACCAGCTGTGTGACCCTGGACAAATCCTTTAACCTCTGTTTGCCTCAGTTTCCTCCTCTGTAAAATGGAAATGATAACAACACCTAATCCCAAGGATTTTCATGGGATCAAACAGCATAATTGCATAATTCCTTGCACGTAGGGCTATTTAAATGTTGTATTATTCTGAGCAAGCTAAAGGAATGTCAGGGGAGCTCGATGTGGGCACAGGGGCCCCTGGCAAACCAAACCCTCTGAAAGAAGGGGAGGACAGAGTTGGAAAATATTCAAGACAAAAGATCCCAGATCAGAGGATGCACATTGGTGAAAATATCACCTTGTTAGGCCTCATCCATTTTTCAGGTAGATTCCTTATATTAATGAAGGAGAGAGTTACATCTTTCTGATCCCAGGGTTTTTCTCTTGATATCATTTGATTCTCCTGCTTGGTTTCCTCTGGGCCTTGATTACACGTTAAAAAAATCCTCTGGCAGCTTCTGTTTCTGATCTCTGCTGTAGTGTATGAAAGGATGCCAAGAATCTCTAAAAAGGATGTCCTGTTCCACATAACTCCCACAAGGTATGACAAGACTGAACAAGCCTAGCGTGTCCCTTTCTTTTGCCAGAAGGAATCTGCAGGGCCAGTTTCAAGGAGTGAGGTCCCTTTGAAGGAGTGACACTTTTCTCCTTTGCTGTGCTTTTTAATTTAAATTAATTTTTTAATTAACAAGCACTTCTTTTTTTCCTGTCTACCTTCCTTCCCCAAATGAACAACAACCAAAAAGAAGCCCTTTGTAATAAATATGTAGAGTCAAACAAAGCAAATTCCCACCTTGACCATGTCCAAACTACATGTCTTATTCTGAATCTTGAGTTTATCACTTCTCTTTCAAGAAGTGAGTAGCAAGCTTCATTATCAGTCCTCTGAAATCCTGCTTTGTCATTTTATGTAGCAGGGTTCTCAAATTTTTCCAAGCTGTTTTTCTTTATAATATTTTTGTTATTGTCTTCTGACTTCTGACTTCACTTTGCATCAGTTCATTACTTTTCATGGGGCACTAAAATATCCACTCCCTGCATAGACTAGGCAAGGATAGGCTGTTGTCAGCATTGATTGAGGAAATATCCACAAGGAGATCAATGGTAAATTGGAGTATTATTAAGTGTCTATTATTTGTACTATTTTTAAGACAGGCATCTAGGTGACACGCTGGATAAAGTCTTCATAGACTTGTCTTCCTGAGTTTAAATGCAGCCTCAGAAACTTAGTAGTGGCATGACCCTGGGTAAGTCATTTAACCCTGTTTGCCTCAGTTTCCTCATCTGTAAAATGAGCTGGAGAAGGAAACGGTAAGCCACTTCAGTATCCTTGCCCCAAATTGGGTCATGATGAGTCAAACATGACTGAACAACAACAACAATTTGTAAGAAATGAAGCCTTCTTTGACTTAGGATCATAGATTGAAAGCCAGAAAGGGACCAGTGAAGTCATCTGGTTCAGTGGTGTCAAAATCCAATAGAAATTGATCTCTGGGAAATTGAGGGGATGCCCATCAAATGGGGAATAGCTGAACAAGGGATGGTATAGGATATTTTTTGGAATATTATTGTGCTATAAACGACAGGCAGGATGATTCAGAAAAACCTGGAAAAACTTATATGAACCCAAGAGTGTCCTCATATCACTTCCGATCTCTGTGTGAGTACTTGCCTTGTGTGAGTTCTCTGTAAAATAGTCTTTTAGACAAATGTACACATGGCATTCAAACAGCATGGACAGTCCATAAAAGTTGTACTCTCTGAAATAGAGTATGAATGCTTGTTAGTTCAGCTTGAGAAAGGACCTCAGTGTCCCGGTACCTTATCTTACCAGAAGTAAGATATAAGAGTCTTATATATACAGTGTCCCAGTACCTTATCTTACCTTATCTTCAGAATCTTCCTAAGACAATTCAGATGGAAGCAATTTATTTTCTGGCATGGTGCTGGTATATTGGCCAGGTTTCACAGGGATACAACAGTGAGGCCAGCACAATGGATCTATAGACTTTCAGCTTGGTAGGCAGCCTAATATTTTTTTCTCTCCCACACTTTCCTTTGGAGCCTCCCAGACTCTGAGCTGGCTCTGGCAATGTGTGCATCAACCTCATCATCTACGAGTACATCCCTAGAAAGTATACTGCCAAGGTAAGAGGAAATTTGGCTAGAGAAGGGTTGACTTCAACCTGAGGTAAACTGTCAGTGGTGTCAGCATTGATTGATGATGGTCTGTTGAGAACACTATAGAAGTGCTAGCCCCATCTCTCCACAATCATGTACTTATGACTAATCAATGTGGCTCAGTTAGCACTGAGTAGTGAAGGTACACCACAGGTTTTTGGCCCATAATTAGCCATTAGGACATCATAAAAGTGAAAAACTGAATTTCATCTGCCTTCTTACTGAGTTAAGAATCCTGCATCTCTCTAAGCTTCACTTGCACTTTGCTTTTGATGGAGTTAAACATTACCTTCTTAGAGACAGATTAACTATCATACTGGTTAATCTTGTGGAGTTCTCGTTTTTCATTTAGCAGTTTCTAAATTTCCCCATCATGTTAATCAAGCCAGTCTTGATTTTTCAAGTGTTCTGGTCCAGATGATCAAATGTAATGCTATACACCAAATCTCTGAAAGTTGCCCACTCCTTTTATGCTTCATTATTGCCAACTGTGTGTTGGCTCAGTTTTCCCTCCAAGTTAGCAACATACCATTCACATACAGAGAATCACCCTAATCTGTTGGCATTAAGTTTTCTGTTAGTCATCTTGACTTGGGACCTCTGCTTTTGTTGAAAGTAAATCATGGAGAGGGTAAATCTATGATCAGTCAAGCACTCTGTACCACATATATCACATTTATTTCTCTAATATCCTATCTGCTCTTCTAGCAATTACATGGTCTGAAAAAGAACAATAAAATTAACAAACCTTTAGTCAATTTGATTTTTTAAAAAAAGAAAAAAAACAAGTTACCAGTATCAAAAATGAAAAGGGTGAATTTACCACCAACAAAAAGGGAATTAAAACAATAATTAGAAATTATTTTACCCAATTATATTCCCAGAAATTTGATGATCTTAGTGAAATGGATGAATATTTACAAATATATAAATTTCCCAGATTAGCAGAAGAGAAAGTAAAATACTTAAATAACCCCATCTCAGAAAAAAAAAATGAACAAGCCCTCAACGAACTCCATAGGAAAAAAATCACCAGGGCTAGATGGATTTACAAGCAAATTCTATCAAACATTAAAGAACAATTGATTCCAATATTATATAGACTATTTGGGAAAATTGGCAAAGAAGGAGTCCTACCAAATTCTTTTTATGATGCAAATATGATACTGATACCTAAACCAGGAAGAGCCAAAACAGAGAAAGAAAATTATAGGCCAATTTCCCAAATGGACATAGATGCAAAAAAAATTAAATAAAATACTAGTGAAAAGATTATAGCACTTTATCCTGAGAATAATATATTTTGATTAAGTAGAATTTGTACCAGGAACACAAGGCTGGTTCAATATTGGGAAAACTGTCAGTGTAATTGATCATATCAGCAACAAACCAGAAGCCATATGATTATCTCAATAGAGGCAGAAAAACCTTTTGAAAAAAATGTACCTATTCTTATTAAAAACACTAAGAGCATAGGAATAAATGGAGCTTTTTAAAAAATGATAAATAGCATTGTGAAATGCAAAATGGATAATATTGATTACATTAAATTGAAAAGTTTTTGCACAAAGCCACCACAACCAAGATTAGGAGGGAAGCAGAAAACTGGGAAGGAATTTTTACAACTACTGTCTCTGATAAAGGTCTCATTTTTAAACTATATAAAGAACTGAGTCAAATTTACAAGAATAGAAGTCATTCCCCAATTGATAAATGGTCAAAGGATATGAACAGGCAGTTTTCAGAGAAAGAAATTAAAGCTATCAGCACTAACCAGAGCAGAACCAAGATGGTGGAGAAAAAGCAAGAACTTGGCATGAGCTCCTGCTCCAAACACTTCCAAAACCTGAAAAAAATGACTCTAAACAAACTTTAGAGCTACAGAGCCCACAAAGTGACAGAAAGAAACCAATCTCCCACTGAAGGCAGCCTGGCGGGCCAACAGCAAGGGTCTGTCGCACGGAGCTGGGAGCCAAGCACAGTCCCGTGTGAGCCTCACGGTTTCAGCCCAACCTAAGCAGCACAGACCGGCCTGAGAAGACTGCAGGAGAGTGAATCACCAGCAGCTGTAGAAGTTTCCAGACTTCTCAACTCATAAATGCCAAAGAGAAAGTAAAAGGTCAGTGGGGAACTCTGTTGGAACCTGGTGAAGGAAGAGCGTGGTCCAGCCCCTCCCCCAGGGTGAGAAGTAGCAGAGCCACAGCAGCTGCAGCTGCTCTGCATGGCTGCCTCCAGAGCTCCTGGCCTACAGATTGTAGGGGGACCAAGAGACCATTCAGAGGGTAATTGCTCTTGCTTTGACCCACTTGGATCTGGATTGCAGTCTTGGGTGGTGGTCCTGAGGTGTGTGGCCAATGTGCTAGAGCTTGTGGTAGGTATAGAGAGGATGCCCTCCTCAGACCTCTGACAATATTTGCAAAACCCCCAGCAATTTGGGACACAGCTCTCTCTACTCTGGAAGCAGAGTTCTACAGTGGGAAAGAGCTCAAAAGTCAAGTAATTGGCTGGCAAGATGAGCAAGCAGAGGAAGTGCAATCAGACCATAGAATTCTTTTTTGGGGACAAAATGGATCAAAACATGGAACCAGAAGGAGACACCAAAGTCAAAACTCCTGCATCAAAAGCTTCCAAGAAAAATATGAACTGGTTAAAGGCCATGGAGGACTTCAAGAAGGATTTTGAAAATCAAGTAAGCGAAGTGGAGGAAAAATTGGGAAGAGAAATGAGAATGATGCAAGAAAATCATGAAAATCTGCTAAAGGAGACCCAAAAAAAATACTGAAGAAAATAACACCTTAAAAATAGACTAACTCAAAGGGCAAAAGAGGCCCAAAAAGCCAATGAGGAGAAGAATGCCTTAAAAAGCCAAATTGCCCAGATGGAAAAGGAATTTCAAAAACTCACTGAAGAGAATAACTCCTTCAAAATTAGATTGGAGCAAATGGAAGCTAATGACTTAATGAGAAATCAAGATACTATAAAACAGATCCAAACAAATGAAAAAAATAGAAGGCAATGTGAAATATCTCATTAGAAAAACCACTGACCTGGAAAATAGATCCAAGAGAGATAATTTTAAAATTATTGGACTATTTGAAAGCTATGATTTAAAAAAATAGCCTAGAAATCATCTTTCAAGAAATTATCAAGCAAAATTGCCCAAATATTCTAGAACCAGAGGGCAAAATAGAAATTGAAAGAATCCACCGGTCACCTCTTGAAAAAGATCACAAAAAGAAAACTCTAAAAATATCATAACCAAATTCCAGAGTTCCCAGGTCAAGGAGAAAATACTGTAAGCAGTCAGGAAGAAACAAACTCAGTATTGTGGGAAAACAATCAGGATAACACAAGATCTAGCAACTTCTACGTTAAGGGATTGAAGGGCTTGGAATATGATATTCCAGAGGTCAAAAGAGCTAGGATTAAAATCAAGAATCACCTACCCAGCAAAACTGAATATAATGCTTCAGGGAAAAAAATATGGTCATTCAATGAAATAGAGGACTTTCAAGTATTCTTGATGAAAAAACCAGAGTTGAACAGAAAATTCGACTTTCAGATACTAGAAACAAGAGAAGCAAAAGAAGCATGAGAAGGTAAACAGGAAAAAGAAATCATAAGGAACTTATTAAAGTTGAACTATGTACATTCCTACATGGAAAAACAATAATGGCAACTCATGGGACTTTTCTCAGTATGAGAATAGTTGAAGGGAATATATATGTATGTATATATATGTATGTATGTATATATATGTATACATACATATATGTGTATGTATATGAGGATATGTGTGTGGAAATATATAGGTGAGTGTTTATAAATGTGTATACATGTATACACAGACAGAGGGCACAGGTTGAGTTGAATAGGAAGGGATGATATCTAAAAAATAAAATTAAGAGGTGAGAGAGGAATGTAATGAGAGAAGGAGAAAGGAAGAGACAGAATAGGGTAAATTATCTCATATAAAAGATTTAAGAGAAAACTGTTACAATGGAGGGGAAGAGCAGGAAGGTAAAAGGGAATGGGATAACCTTACTCTCATTGAATTTGGCTTAAGGAGGGAATACTATACACACTAAATTGGGTATCTTACCCTACAGGAAAGTAGGGGGGAAGGGGATAAAGGGAGGGATGATAAAAGGGAGGGCAGATTGGGGGAGAGGGTAGTTAGAAGCAAACACTTTTGAAAAGGGACAGGGTCAAAGCAGAAAATAAAATAAGTGGGGGATGGGATAGGATGGAGGGAAATACAGTTAGTCTTTCACAATATAACTACTATGGAAACATTTTGCGTAACTACACATGTACCTGTATTGAATTGCTTGTCTTCCCAGTGGGGGTGGGTGAGGAGGGAAGAAAGGAAAGAATCTGCAAATCAAAGTTTTAAAAACAAATGTTAAAAAAAAATTGTTGTTTTTTAACACAGATTCAGAGTAAAGAAGAGCGATCCATAGAGCACGTGCCCTACTTGTGTACTGAGCAAGGAATATGTTTCAGAATCAAATCACAGCAGTTCAGCTCTGATCCCAAAAGCAGAGCAATTGGCTCAGTTCTAGTTCTGACACAGCCTCGAAGCATGACAGTGGAATAACCAGGGCAGAGGTCCTGGATCAACCGGGAACCTGTAGCTCAGTCATTCTGAACCTATAGAGACTCCTAGCAAGCTAATAGTGGCTTCCAGCAACATTCTTTGAAATTCCCAACATATCTCAGGGAGAAGCCAATAGGACTTTAAAGGGCTCAGACCAGGAGGACTGTGAGCAGATCTTGCTGCAGATCACATCTCTCTGGGAGTGCTGGAAACTTGCAGCCCCCCAAACTGAGCTGTGAAAGTAACAGAAGGTCTGGCCAAACACCTCCTCCTTTCTCCAGAAGTGTGCAGAGCCTTACACTAATGTTAAGTTGAAAGTCAAGAAGTATTGGAAAAATGTGCTAAATAAATAAACAAATGAATGATCAAACAAATGACTGAATACATAAATCAAGAGTTATTATGGCAACAGAGAAGCTCAAGACAAATTCAGAAGGAAAAATGACTAGAAAACCTCTATAGGCAAAGCCTCAAAGTAAAAAACCCATCTTGTATATGTCAACAAGAATTCCTAGATGAGCTAAAGTAAGAGTTTAAAAGGGAGTGAAAACTAGGGGAGAAAGATGTGAAAAGAGAATTAACAACTTGGAAAAAGAGGAACAAAACCTTATTGAAGAAAATAACTCCTTGAAAATTAGAATTGAACAGATAAAAGCTAATGACTCCATAAGACAACAAGAAATAATAAATACAAATGATGGAATCCTAATAAAGCTGCCCCCAGCCCCAATATTCAAACTTCATTATAGGCCTGGCCCTAGGAACAGCAGGTCCACTGCACCTACCTAGCCCCTCTCCCCCACCAATGTCCTAACTTCTTTGTATATGCCTCACTGCTCACTAGAACAATAGGTGTGTCCCTGAACTCTCAGTTCCCATGGTGTGCCCATATGATGGGAACCTAGCTACTGTCTCCACCTGGTCACTGCCCCCAGACCGAGAACAGGTGTGCAATCACAATCACATCATCCATCTAGCCCAAGACAGGACCACCATAGCTAGGCAGTTGGAAGGCAGAATGACCAGAATATTCAACCACCAAACCATAGATAGGACCCCTCCTCCATTACCTAATCCCTTAACAAACTCCTCCTGCCTTTTTAATATTAATGATATTCCTCTATTCTATGTAAATTTCTGTTGTGTAATTGCATCTTTGCCCTATAAAAATCCATCTTGCTTTCTCTCAAGTTGCTGGTTCCTCTTGGAATTTAGCCCACTTTATGAGAGGCGTCAATCGCGGTTTGGCTTTTTTTTTTTTTTTTTTT